>NW_015386675.1:506772-508190 GCF_001527695.2 Protobothrops mucrosquamatus | reverse complement strand
ATAATTAAAAAAGGTCGAACACCAAGAGTAAAAAGTACAAGAGTATTAAAATTTATTGGGCCAAGCTTTCGCCGGAAACGTCCGGCATCATCAGGGCCATGATACAGCAATATGGGAGGAGTCTTATATAGCATTGGAGTCTGCAGTCTGCATCCGGTACCGTGATCGCGTCATTGGACCCAGGTAATTTGATGAGGTCGTGGGCAAAACATCTAGACTCGTGTGCAATACTCCTCTGGAGTATCTGCCCAAGTTGTTGCAGGATCCAGTCCTTTCTGACCCAGAGGAAAGGGTGCTCCCACAGTTCTCGTCCATTTGGTCACTGAATCCACCTTTGTTTGTCCGTGAGCCGTGAGCCATGTTGGCTTGTAGGTAGGTTCCTGGTGAGTTGTTGCAGAATCCAGTCCTTTCTGACTCAGGGGAAAGAGTGCTCCTACAGTTCTTGTCCATTTGGTCTTTAAATCTATCTTTGCCTATCCGTAGGCCGGCACCTCGAGGTGTTATGTTGGTTTGTAGGTGAGTTCCTAGTGAGGTCTGGTCGAGCTCTGATACTCTGCCCAAGCCCTCAGCATTTGTTTTATCCATATTGTATTGAATGTTTCCACCCCCTTTCCTTCGTTCTGTGGAGCGAGACCCGGCATTTCTACCCCTTTGCCGTGCGTCTATGTCTTTCCCTGCACAAATGGAGACACGCCACGCCGCAGTCAGTTCCTCTGCGCCTCGTGCCTCACTCCTCTCACCGGCCCTCCCCAAGGTTTGACAACCAGCTGTTTCAACGCTGGCATGCTGGTCCGGGCCAGACTCAACACGGCCACCGCACCCACGGACCTGCACCAAGTTCTCTACGTCCATGGGATCACGCTCCTCTCCTTGGCTAGGTCTGGCCGGAGAGCGAAGTCTTCCGAGTTCTTCGGCAGCAGCGGTTCGTGGGGGGGAAGAAGAGAGAAGAGTTGGTATGGCGTTGTTTACACTGATCTGTTGCTTTTTTGTGCGGGATCTAGTTGTCATGTGATGACCGTCCCTTTTATCCAGGAGGGCTTTTTTGGGGAGATGATGTGTCGTATTGGGGTGGTGATCTAGATGGTGGGGGTGTGGTAGCCCCTCCTCTGCCGAGTGTTGCGGTGCGATCGTTGCCTGATGGTCTTTGATGGATTGGAGCTGTTTTGCTCTCTTATGTGAGGCACGGTTGTTATGCCATGTTCTCAGGGTTTGTTGGACTGGACACATGTCAATGTGTCTGTTGACAGATTCCTCTCCCGTATACCATGCTTCTTTTAGAAGCCTGCCCCTTTTGGTGGTGTCATTGGCCAGGACTTGGATCTGTTTCCAGTCAAATTGGTGGCCACTCTCTGCCATATGTGACCAGACCTGTGAATGCTGCTCACCCCGCTTTATGGCCAGCTTATGCTCGTGTATTC
>NW_015386675.1:487868-505743 GCF_001527695.2 Protobothrops mucrosquamatus | reverse complement strand
TGATCGCTTGTAGTTTTCAAACTTGATTATTTGAATTATTAAGGAATTATAAATTATACAAATAAATATTGATTTAAATCAGAGTTATATATTTCACTCAGAACAACCTTGGTAGTAAAAAATAATATCACTGTGTTATTACTGGATCAGTTTAGACACCAACAATTCACTAGATTTTTCTCCTCAGTGCCAATTACTTTAGCACTAGTACTAGCAATAGCACTTAGACTTATATACCACTTCACAGTGCCTTAGAGCCCTCTTTAAGTGGTTTACAGAGTCAGCATATTGTTCTCAACAATCTGGGTCCTCATTTTACTGATCTCGAAAGGATGGAAAGCTGAGTCAACCTTGAGCTGGTCAGGATTGAACTGCTGGCAGTCAGCAGAGTTAGCCTGCAATACTGCATTCTAACCACTGCGCCACCACAGCTCTTCATTCTATACAATTTAAAGAATATTCTCTGTCAAATGAAAAGAAAGAATTAAATTCCAGTTTAGCAAACATAAAACTTCACATAATAATGGTATAGATTGCCCTGCATTTTTAAAAGTTCTTGATTTTATTTTCCAAGATTTTTTTATTTATATATTGTATTCTTCTTTTCTGCATATGTAGCAGTTACCATAATATGCTTTAAAAGCATCCCAAGCAAACATTACATTAATGAAATGTTTATTTATAGAATAAGATAACTTCAAAACAATTGTTTTGTAAAAAGTGAATCTTGTAATAATGATTTTTTAAAATGCAATCTTGAGAAAAATCAGATGAGCTTTTCTTTTGATATTGTAGGAGATTTTTACATTTATCTATCTATTCAATTGCAAAAGTACTAATGATCCAGCAGGGAACACGTTTGATGTGAAATTTTAAAAAAAACTTACAGTGAAAGATTTAAAAGTTGCCATATATTTACCAAATTATACATTATAACAAATTTCTACACTATTCCATAAGCAGAACATCATTTAAATTCCTGCAGTGGAGGTATAGCCTAATGTGGGATTTAAAACTTGAGTAAAATTTCCATCTACAATTATTTTATCCATAATTAAAATAAAGAGATACTTAGGCACCTATGCAGTGGTGGGATTCAGCCGGTTCGCACCAGTTTGGTAGAACTGGTAATTAATTTCTTTTGAGTTGGGACAACCAGTTGATGCGTGGCAGAAATGCCACCCCCTCCTGCCCCCGATCAGTCTCATGCGACACCTTCATTCCAGCTCCAATGCAGTCGTCCATTACTTCCTCCGCTGCCATGAGCAGTCCCACAAACAAAAGAAGTTTATGGAACTAAAAAAAAATAATCAATCAATCAATTCCAACTTCCATCTCCCAGCCACGTAGGGAAGCAGGAGGCGGCAGTGGCGGCGATCCCTGCATCACCTGGCCTGGCCAGCAGCAGCTCTGGAAGCGAAGCTGTGCCGTCCGTCCTCACTCTGGTGGAGGCGGCAGCTGGTGGAGTCCCAACAGATGCTGTGCTGCGGAAGGGAGATGGCATGCTGCCGCCAGGCCTGGCGATGCAGGGATCTCTGCTGCCGCCTCCTGCTTCCCTGCATGGCCGGCTGGTCGAGGGGCTTAGAGCAGCTGCCGTTGCCGCCCCCATCAGAGCCACTGAGCTGACAGGGCCCAGGCCAGGCGAGGGCCCACTTCCGGCTGTCCTGGGGCTGTCTCCACCCGTGCCAATGGGGCTGCACTGCAGAAGGGAGATGGTGGCTGCTCTGATTTCCCCCCTGCCGGCCGCTCCCCCTCCAGCCCCCTGCCCGGCACTCCTTCTATGTAATCCTACATGACCGCAGTGTGGATGAGAGCTCAGCTGGCGGAGGTGCAGCTTTCCCCCATGGAGATGTCCCAGCCCTCCAGCCCCCCTAGCTGGACCTCCTCACCTTCCCCCAGCCGGGACCTGCTGACCCCCCACCCTCCTGCACCCACCCCATTCCGAGACTCCTGCAGGGCCCTCTCGTACCCTCCTGCCCCCCCAGCTGGGACCTCCAGCAATTCTGCAACTAGGAGCTCCTGCCCCCCCGGGACCTCCTGCCCTCACTCCAGCTGACCCACCCGACCAAGGTGGAGGGAAGGCAAGGCAGAGAACTGGTTGTTAAATTATTTTAAACCCACCTCTGCACCTATGTAAACATCTGGACAGTCCTTACAAGAGTCATAATAATTAATAAAAGCACACAGTTAATAAACTATATATAAAGTTAACTATATATAAAATACTTTTCTCAGTCATTTATTTCTTGTTCAACAACAAACTTTGAAAGTGTGTTAATCAGAATTAGTATCCAATGGCAGAATTCACATTTTTACATATATATATTTGACCAGTCTATCTTCTAGCATTTATTACGTGGAAGTCTATGAGTAAATAAATAAACAAAAATGGTTTTTAAATCGCCCAATTTAGTTATCATCTAAAAGATTTTAGGTGGTAACTAAACTCAACATAAGTGGGGAGGAATATCTGATATTTTGTAGGTGAAGGTTAAAAAAATAAATAAAACAGTTTTAATATAGGACAATCTTTTTGGAAAAAAAAAGCAAGAGAAAAATAAAAGGGAAAGTAAAAAATGAAAATTAATTGGAAAAGACTGAAAAGCAAACATTATAAAAGACCTCAAATAAAAACAAAGCAAATTCTTAAAAGAAGAGTAACTACTGTACTTGTATTACTTGCAGAAACAGAATGTGGAAAAACAGTACAGAAATTCTTCCCTCTGAACCAAAATGGCATAGAAAAATGTGTAGAAAACTGCTTCTTCTTTGCTTTAGATATAAGAAACAATAAATATTTTGCTGCCTTTCAATCATAAAATTTCTTCCCACTAGAAGAAATAATATAAAAAAAACTGCTAGAAGAAGAATAGAAGTTTAGCTTCTTTTTGCTTAGCTGCCAAACAAGCTTTGCTATATAACTCATGGTACCGAACTCTTTGCAGAAACAAATTCAGGAAAATCATTATCTTTTCTGCACTCTAGTCCAAAACTCCTTTTTGCCAAGGCAAATGCAAGTTATGGTCATACACTGCAAATGTAAAACATCAGATAACAGGATTGGGGTTTTATAGAGCATAAAAACAGAAATTCACACGCTAAGCGGCTTCAATAACATACTTATACTCTGGCTGCAGAGAGAAAAATCCTATCACATATAAATGTTTTTATGAAGGCTGCTATGAACTCATCTTGCTCAGCACTCTAAGTTATGTTTAGAAATAATACATAATTTCTATGAAACACATCTTGCAAATAGGTTATTTCATCCTGTCAATAATTATTAAACTTATATGTTGCCCAATTCCCAGTGATTCATGAACTTGTTTATTCACTTTCAACACTGTTTCAGTATCCATGGAATGTTGTTGATCAGAATTGTCAGGTTGAATTATTCTTGTCTTATGTGATTTTGTCACTACAGATTTTAACTCTTCATTTTTTTTTATCTTCAGTATCAGATTTTGGCTTCATTTTGGAAAAAATCTGATTCACGTTACATACTACGGTTTTGGTTTGCATAAATTCAGTCATTTTAAAAGATTTTAAATCATGAGGAAGAACTACTAAGCAATGACTCTTAGCTTTCTTTCTCTGTTTCTTTCTCTTATGGGTCGGGAATAAATTCAGCCACAACTAAAGTTTTTGGTTGCTGAAACCTTGTCTGTTTTCTGAAGACAAGGGAGATGATTCCCATTTTTTCTGTCTTCTGCATCTAATTGAGCAAATGAGAGACCCCCACAAACAACAACTGAGAACAAGAAAAAAAATAGTAAAGGTTTCCATTTACTAATTAAGCAATAAGGTGATCAAAAGACGAGATAACCCTTGGAAGAAGAAGTTAGAAGCTCACTTGTTGCCACAGATAAACTGAGGAGTGTCACCACAGTTTGAGATATTTTTCTGGATGTACCTATTTGCTCTCAGTTTCATTTTTCTTCATTTTCCTCTCAGCCTTCTACAGAAGGTCTTCTCCTTGTAGCTTCAACCTTTGTTGCCTCACTGATACGAGATACAGTGTTTGTTCATAAATGTTCATCTGGACGCATTGTTGGGTAGACATAGATGTAAAGCTTGCTGTATCCCGTTTTCCTGACTCCCTATCACATGCCCATTGCTAAAGTGGGAGTAAATGCTTAGACTGTGCCAGCAGCATGTAGGCATAATTCTGATAAATAATACCCATGTTTTGCATCCTTTATGTAGTTGATCTTTGCCTTCTATTCTCAGTTTTCTTTCCACAGTCATATACCTACTAATCAAACTTGTTCTTTGTGTTCTATAATAGTATGACATCTGGAATTGGAGGATGGGGATAAAGTTTCTGAGATACCTAATTCCACCCAAAAACTTTGCTGCTCCCTCCTTCTTTACTATTCTCCATTTACTCAAACATTATGTGCAGTTTTTAACATGAGCAGATAGCAGGGTAGTTTTTGTGGAAGCACAAAGATCAAGCCCATATGAGGAGAAAGAAAAGTCAGAATGAGACTGAAGAACATCGTAAAGAACTTATATTAATATGATTCGGTGATCATCCAGATGTTCTTTTATTTTGCTTCAGCAAATTTCTCATATCTAGTCTCTGTCTAATGGGGCACATAAGTGAGTGACATTGACAGTTTATTTTCTCTCTCAAATAATTTAATCCAATCACCATCACTTGGGACAAACTCAGCTTAGAAGTTCAACATGAAGTTATCAAAATTATTTGGATTTCTCTGAAACTCCTCAAAAGTTTTAACTTGTAGAAGAAAACTCCAAATCACACTTAAATTTAACTTTGAGGTAATGATGGAAATAACCAAGGTTATGTAAACTGCTTTCCTTTGTACTCTAAGAAATATAACATTATTATATTGGATATAGGCTGAAAAGAATTTCCAAATAGTTCTGGACATTGACTTAGGTGAAATTTGAACAATCTAAGGATATGTAAAACCTTTTAATATTTCTTTCCCAATCCCTTGCAGGTTTCATTGTAGAGGATCAATATGTTTGCCCTTAAATTTTTGCTTTGAAAGTTTAATGATAACTAATGTATAGCTATGAATGATCAATTTCAGACATCTGTTTAAATACATATAAAAATATCCAACTCCTCAATATATGTTCATTGGATTAATCTAAAGCATCAGCTATTCTATGACAAGAAAATATAATCTATCATCTTTCTTATATATTTGTTTGCTTGTTTATTTTATCCATCCATCAATGCATGTGGTCTTTACCTCTTATCACCCAACCACGGTACAAAGATATGGAAGCACATGGCAACAGCTTTTTTTCTGCTATGATCACATGACATTACCTTCATCTTATTCCAGTCCAGGAGGGAAAGTCACTTAAGTCATCCCTAACTGTTCTATTATTAAAGTAGTCTTTTCTCTCCTTATTCTGATAATGTCCAAAGATGGTCTCATTGGGGATAATCTTTGTGAAACATGCATAACCTTGGAGAAGAGTCAGGTAATTAGCAATCCCTGAGAAAATGCAATTAAGGAAAGATAGGGTGCAGCAGAAAGGATGACAAGTGTCTGTCTGCTTCTCTGTCTGTCGGTCTGTGTTTCTCTTTCTCCATCGGTACATACACAAAGAGAAATCGGGATTTAAATATCCCCATAAGAGAAATCATTGGCCTCAGGGTAATCTCCTTCTGCCCTCTTACATTGGTCCTTGAGTTATCAAGTCTGTAAGTCTTAGGGGATCAGTGAAATTTTGAAATGGTTCTCTTGCTGGTCTAGTCTCGTATGCTGTATGCTTTCTTTTAACCTTTTAACATTAATTGGTTTTTGACACATTTTATTGTTTTATATCTTTGTTTACATTTTCCAGAGTCACTTCAATATACATTTGATAAATAATTTTTAGTTGAAAGGAGGAATAGCATTACTTGGGAAGAATGAAGTTAAGTTCCTCAACATAAGCATCTGTGCCACTCCTAGATTGGCCCTGAAAGTCATTTTATCATTTTGGTGGGCAGCAGAACTAATTAACATCTAATCTTCAGAATTGTTGTAGTGGCAGGTTTGATGCGTTAGTGCTGGTTTCTTAGGACAGGCAGCTTTCCTTCGATGGGAACTCTTACCTTGTTCCACCTCCTGTCTCCTGGGTCTTCCTCTAGTGAAGACTAAACTGCTGAGATGCCTCACCATCATTCACTTGTCTCTTTAATGGAGCGGGGGGGGGGGGCAACTTGATGATGCCTTGTACCAATTATTCTACAGGTAGCCCTTGACTTACAACTATAATTGAGACTGACATTACTGTCATAAGTCATTGTGCTCATTCAGTGAGTTACCACATGACCAGACCTGATTTTACATTTTTTTCATGGCGGTTATTAAGCAAACACCCTGATCATTAAGCAAATCTATTTTACTCAATAGGTGTTTGTTTGTTTTTTGCTGGAAACCAGAAGGATATGTCAGAAAACCAGCAAAAAAAGGTCAATTTTCATCACATGACTGCAAGACTCTGCAAATGTCCATAAAAGTGAGCCCATTGCCAAGCACCCAAAATGTGGTTACCTGACTGCAGATGGGGTTCAGTCATTGAAATTAGGTCACAGATAACTTCGAACAGTCACAAGCCAAGTTACCTGTAGTTTAGGAAACAGCAAAGAAATAGATAGGATAAACTGAGCAGGAAAATATCATGATAATGGTTGAACGCCATTTCTAAGCTCTCTTTGGAAAGCTGGACTTCTGTAGTGCACTTGATGTATCAAGGTTAATGGCACTGCAGTTGGTCACGGGACAGTATATGAGATGAGAAAAGGAAAAGTTTAATGGCTCAGAAATTTAGGCTACAATGATTTGTTTCTCCAATTACATTTTTATTATAAAATGGAGGCTTCAGTATCAGCAAAACACATTTAATTTTTGAAAACTGATTTTGCAAGTGGGAGCGTAATTTCACTTAGTTATTTTTCTTCTTGTCTAGCAAGCCTGAGTTGACCAGGAAACTTAGAAGAAGAGAAATATGAATTTCCACCACCGAGTGGTTCCTTTGTTTTGAAAATGTAGCTTGGAACTTCCTGGCTATTTCTGACTTCCTTAATAATAGACCATCATCTCTAAAATACATTTGTAGAAGCCCTTGGGTACAGAGCCCTGTTGCTACAACTCAGCATTCTAGTACTAGCACTTCACTTTAAAATACATCATGTTAAACCAAAGAAGAAAGAGGTCTAAACAAATTGTTGCCCTTGTGGGTAAAATAAGAGCTATTCCTGACTCCTTTGTGGGCAATTTTTGGGACAGAGCTCCAAGTGACAGTCAGGATGGATTAATTTTTATGACTCAATAACTTCTGAGAGCCAGTTTGGTGTAATGGGTAATGCAGCAGGCTAGAAACGGGAGACCCTGAGTTCTATTTCTGCTTTAGGAACGAACCTGACTGGATGACCTTGGGCCAGTCACTCCCCCTCAGCCCTTGGGAGGAGGCAATGCCAAACCACTTCTGAAATTTTGCCAAGAAAACTGCAAGGATTCTCCAAGTAGCCTTCAGGAGTCAACACTGATTCAAAGGAATAAAACAGAAAAGAAAATCCTTCTAAAAACAACGAAAGAGACACTCATTCAACATTTCTACTGAATGAAGCTCCCTCTGAAAGGAAGGAATATTGATCCATATGGGAATGGTAGTGATATGTCAAAAAATAGGTTTCAGTGAATACTACAGTATGCATTCTTGTGTCCAGGAACAAACTGATAAGAAGTAATAACTGCTGTGAGAATGTTGAACTACAGGTAGTCCTCAACTTACAAGCACAATTGAGCCCAAAATTTCCATTGGTAAGCAAGAAAGTTGTTAAGTGAGTTTGCCCCATTTTATGACCTTTTTGCCACAGGTTAAGTGAATCACTACAGTTAATATAATAACACGGTTGTTAAGTGAATCTGGCTTTCACATTGACATTGCTTGCAAATGATGATCACAGGACCCTAGGACACTGCAACTGTCATAAATACATGCCAGTTGCCAAATGGCCAAATTTTGATCAGGTGACCATGGGGATGCTGCAACGGTCATAGGTGTGGAAAACGGCCAGAAGTCACTTTTTTCAGTGCTGTTGTAACTTCAAACGGCCACTAAATGAATGGTTGTAAGTTGAGGACTACATGTGTGATAAGGCTGCCAATGTAGATGGTTTAATCGGAGAAATTTTAAAATATGTCTGCAATTTGCTTTTAGAGTGATTGTGTAGCTTGCTTAATGAAGATATGAAGACTTCATCTGGCCCTGATGGTAGAATAATGATATTACTGTTACCTTATACCAGGGGTGTCAAACTCAATTTCATTGAGGGCCGCATCAGCATTGCGGTTGCCCTCGGGGGGAGTGTGTGGCCAGGGTGGGTGCGGCCTACTGGGTGGGCTGGATGGAATGGGTGTGGCCTACTGGGAGGACATGGCCAGCTCTACATGGTTCGTGTCAAGGGTGCCTGTGGGGGCCTGGGCAGGAGTGGGACAGATCTGAGGGTTTCTGGCAGAAGGGGGTGGGACCGGGGCAAGTGCCAAGGCATGGTCCATTTCTTCATTCCTCACAAAGGGTGACACCTCCCCAGCATGCACCCAGAGGGCGGGGCCGACATGGCAGGGGCTGGTTCCTCACTGTTTCTAGACGGCCTTGTGGAGCTAAGACTGAATGCGTTTCAGCATAGATGGCCACCACAAAATTGTACATTGGCTCCCAGCCGGCCTGGGCCAGGGCCAAGGCAGCGGGGGCCGTTCCCTCACTGTTTCCAGGATGGCTTCGCGGGCCACATGAAACCACTTTGCGGGCCGCATCCGGCCCCCGGGCCTTGTGTTTGACATGTCTGCCTTATACAAAGGAATGTTAGCAAGAGTAAGGTGAAAAAGCACAACAGCCTTAGTTTGTTACTGGAAAAGCATGTGGCAGAATTGTGATTCGAAGGATATCAGAACTGACAAAGTGCAAAAAGTGGGAAGTGCAAGTGTGGCTTTTATTCTAGGCAGGAAGTGTGAAGACAAGGTGTTTGCTCTCACTGAGAAATCCCTGAAAGTAAGAAACCATGCATTTATTGATTTACAGAATCTGTAGGACAAAGTTGAAAAGTTTGAGCTATGGGATATTTTGCATGAATATTGAGCTGAAGATTGTTTGCTGAATGTGATAAGAGCAGTAAAGGATGCAGGAAGATAAATGGACCTCTTAGTGAACAGTACATCACTGAGCAGGGAGTAAGAAAAGAATGTGAGGTATCTCTTTAATGTATTTATAAATTTATAAGGCATGTTTTTGATGATTAACTTGTTGATTGGGAATATGAATGTGTGTATATTTTTGTAAGCAGATTATACCTGAGAATCTGAATGATTTGTGACCAACATTACATAGATGGATGGATGGATGGATGGATGGATGGATGGATGGATGGATGGATAGGTAGGTAGGTAGGTAGATAGATAGATAGATAGATAGATAGATAGATAGATAGATAGATAGATAGATAGATAGATAGATAGATAGATAGATAGATAGATAGATAGATAATTATCTAGCTAGCTATCTAGTTATCCTGCCAAATTCAAAGTGGATTTTGGGTGCTGTACAAAAGTGGAAAAAACATAAAAACCGCTAAAAACATTCATTCAGACAGGCAGTCCAGGATAAAATGATCCAATAAACAGCAAAACCAACAAAAACAAAACAGAGGCTTTAAACAAATAATAAACATCAACCCTGGGCCAGGAACCAAAGCCAGGTTTTCAAGGCTTTCTGAAACCCCAGGAGAGAGTATGATGCACTGAGATATGGACCTGAATCAGTGGTGGGATTCAACCAGTTCGTACCAGTTTGGCAGAACCAGTAGCTAATTTTTGTTGCCTGGGCCCATAATGGACTTCCGGAAGCGGCATCCACACAGAGAACCGGTTGTTCACATATTTGAATCCCACCACTGACCTGAATTGTAATGTATTAAAGACTGAGATTCATGTATTTGACAGAGAAAATGAAGTAAATGATTGCAAGTGAAAATAAGTGGCGTACAACCAGGCCAATAGATGATTTTTTACTTGCTTAGAGTTTACTAAAGGTGAAAAATTGAATGGAGAAATTTTAAGATGATGATTAAAACGTAGTGCGGAATTAACATTTGATGAAAGAAGAAAAAATGGATGTGTATAAGAATGTTTATTTTGTTATATAGAAATGACAGTTGGATGTGTCAGAAGAAACAAAAAAAGTTAAGTGGAATGGAAATTAATTAAGAAGTCTGTGTGGCTGAAGGAGAGATAGGTTTGACAAGGATGGATGTTGAATGTATGTGACTTGAACAGAAAAGTGAGTAATTAGTACAGAAGTATACTGAGATAGTTTTGCCATTTGGAGACAAAGAATGAAGATCAAATCATAATACAAATATATGAAGGAAAAGTGAATGGGACAAAAAGGAAAAAAGGGGAAATTTGTGGTTGAATGGTGTTGATAAGATCCACAAAAGAACAAAAGTATATGAATTTGTGGATGAAGAATAGGGTAGAATTTGCCAGGACAGAAAGATATGCATGAGATAATAGATGATGTAAGCATGAACAATTTTAGCTGTGTTTCCTTTTCTGTTTCTTATCTCATGCCTTTACTTTGTTTGCCTTACATGTTGTTACTTCTTTCCTGAACTTGGCATAACATTACTTAAAGCCTTGAAAAGCAATTGTGTGGTGGTTATGTGTGTTTGTATGTATTTTTAAGCTAAACATTAAGACTTGTCCCCATCTGTGATAGAGAATTGCAAGGAGGTCATTTTTTAAAACGATGGTAGCCATCCTATTTTTTTAATGTTGTCATTAAAAAAGAACAGTTTTTATAAGGGAAATATGAGACATATTTTGATCAATCAATAAAAAGTCTCATTCAGGTAATGTAATAATTATCAGCTAAAGCGGCATTCAGTTCTTGGTTACAGCCAGGTTGTGCAATCTTTCTTTCAGAGCACATACAGATGTTAACATGGAACTACTTCACTGAATCTTCCCTCTGTGTTCAAAACATCTTCTGTTTCTCTATAACGGTGCTGCATGTTTTTCAACCCTTTCTTTTCCATTCTCACATTGACTACAACTGCTGGGGATGAGGAAATATTTAGCATGGTTACATTGGGACAGAAGCTATGCATCCCTCCTTCCCTCCCTCTTCTCTCTGCTAGGTTTCCCCCTCCCTCCTTTCCCCCCCAAAAAAGAGAGCCACCCTTAAGAGTTAAAGCCATATGAATTTGCCCTACTTTTCATTTCCACAAAAATTCATTAGATTTCAAGAGCTGCCTCTGCATATTAGACAGAGACAGACGTGGAGGGTGAAGCGGGAGGTACTTCCATCAGCCAAGCATATCAAGTTTTAGCTATAGCCTCAACCACGTTGATGCAGGCTTTCTCATGCATAGCTGCCATTCGGAGCAGAAAATATCATTTCAAGACGTGATTCTGTGCAGTCTGGCTGAAGAAAAAAATTAAAATTTAATTCCCACTTATCGTGATCTTGAACATTTGTTACTTCCCCGTGTGTGCTAGGAGTGAGGCACAATTATATTAAAAAAGCATGTAACAACATTAGTAACATTAGTATACTAAAATAGGGCAAATCAGCAATAAACATATTCTAAAAGGGGGGGGGGCGTATTTTAAGTCTTAGACTGGAAGAGCTATAAAATGGTAAAATGCTCACTAAGCCAGCCTAAGGCCAAACTGCAACCAGGACTGGTGAGTCTCTGGCAGATTGAATTCTGTAGTAGGAAAAAAGGGGTATTTGGTGAGATACCAAGTCATGTGGTTTAGATTAAGTTGATGTGTTCATATTAATGTAACATTTTTCAGTTTTTGGCACTTGTAGGTAGGAAGGGAGTGATATGAATACAGGGAAGGAACCCCAGTAAACCTTGAAATTTGATTTTCATTCTGAAGTGTTTCTTAAATATGGCAGATACTCTGGGAGAGAAAGAGGGAGCGTTTCCACATAAGAATCCAGGTCCAATTTGAAAGCAGCTACAAGTCTCTATGCTCCTACCACATCATCAGTGATGGAAAGTTGGATTGTTTTATTTCAGGCCAGTTGAGACTGCTGTGAAAATTAGTTTTGTTGTTTTTTTAAAAAATGTTGGCTCTGTAGCCACATGGAAGGTAAATTCACTCCATTTTCCAAACTTTTAAACTTTGCACTTTTCCCTAAGTAGCTGAGACTGAAGGATCCAGGATGGCAGCTGCTGCTTAAAAATTGACTAGACTTTTCTGTACCTGACAAAGAGCAATGCACAAATAGAGGAGCCTCAGCTCCTTCCTTCTGTTCTTGTTACTGACCTCACCACCATTATTTTTGCAGCTCAAAGGGGAAAAAAAGAGGATATTCTGTAGATATAATAGCAGAGCTGCACCTTAAAGCTGCCAAGAAGAATTGGAGAGTATTTCAAAGGAGAGCAGAAGGTCTGAGGAATTGGAAGAAGTAGAAAAGGAACGATTCAGCAATGAGAAAACTATTCACTTTTATTGCTCCAAAGAAATTGCTGGAGTGTGAGGGAAAAGCCTCAGTATTGGAACAAGCAGGGGGTTCATTATTTATTTACATTTATTAAGAATTTTTGATTGAATAAAAGACTAATCAAAAGAAAACCAAGAAACTGCAAAAAACAAAGACAGAAGAAAAGCTTAAGCAAAGAAATGTGATTACTTCTGACCTTATTTTGAACATATAATTACAATCTTAGACCCTCATGCCTCTTAGATATTATACAACTCCCTTTGGTCCCTCGTTTAATCCACATCTTTCTTGATCTTGGAGCAAGTAGTGTGTAAACACCACACTTTTTTTCTAGCAGTACAGTAAGCTCATGCTATTTATTGCATGTGTTGAAATGTGCTGATCCTGCTTCAGAAGAGGCAGCCATGCTCAAGTGTCTGGAAAGTGAAAAGCTATGTCCCCCTCAGAAGACTTATATATCAGGATTACTTGGTGGCAGTTCTCTTTGTCCCTTCTGAGAAGATGAATTTTCTTCTGATTTACTTTGGAGAATCAAAGCAAGAGAATCCTGTCAATCCGCTGTTTGAGGCACATCAGAGGCCAAAAGGGTAGATATACTTTGTCCAAACAAGAAATCATATATTTTTTTTCATGAAAGACTGAAGCAATCAGGCAGGGAATGCCAAAGAGTAACCCAGAATGAAAGATTATCTGTTCATGTATTTGTCTGCAAGTCTTTAGGGGGAAAAAACCCCTAAGGGTAGAAGTTGAATTCCACAATTCTTTGTGACTCAATCATGTTTGGGGGTCTGGGGGTGGGAGAGATTCTCGGTTGTGAACTGCCTGGGAGCTCTGCTCTGCCCACTTGTAAGCCCTCAGAGTTACAGCTGGTACAAGCCCTAGCATGCATATTAAGTTGTGGTAGCTGAGATTGGTTTGGGGGATGCAGGGAGGGGTAGGTAGATTTTTGTCCATAAGGATGATCACTCTCATGGAACTGTCACCCAGAGTGGTGTGCGGACAACAGAGCCTCTCTTTTATCTCGTGTGTAATTCTCCTTCTGCTAGTGAGAGCCTAGAGGCAAAAGCAGCTGCTCCCTCCCAGCCATATAATGCTGTCTCTGCCTTTCCCTCTATATGGCAGTACAGTGTGAACTGTTTTCTCAACATCAAGAAGGATATGCCAAGGCAGTGCTTCCTAATTCCTTGTTTTTGTGTTTTCATCTACAAGGTGCTTCTGTTGTTCTGGCCATTCATGGGCTTTCACTTGCATAGATGTTCATCTGAAAGGCTATTTTCTCATGTTTGTTGAATTGGTGTAGAATCACTTACACATGATTTAAAGTAGAAGTGACTCAAAGGCCACTTAATAGGGAATGTTTGACTTCCTGGTACTTGATATCCCAACCTGGGGGTATCTTCCTCTTTGTGTATAGAATATTATATTACATTACAATTATTGTATTATATTATTATATATACTCACACAATGGATGGATGGGTGGGTGGGTGGGTGGGTGGGTGGAAAGAGAGAGAAAGGAGGAGGAGGAGGAGGAGGAAAAGAAGGAAGGAAGGAAGGAAGGAAGGAAGGAAGGAAGGAAGGAATGGATATAGGAAACAGGCATGAGAGGATGGAGCTTCTATTCCTTTTCTTATTTCTTTTACATAGCTGTAAAAACAAAAAGTAAACCTGAAACAGTTCTTCAGCCAGCACTACTCTGTACTCATCTATTTATATATTACTAATACTCTTGTCATGACCTTTCGCTGGTGAAATAATGCATAAGGCAACAATGTTTGATCCGAAGTATCTTGAATGGGCTAACTTATGAAATGTGTCCAGAATCTGGAACAAATGAGAGTCTGAACCAAACTGGGCAGATGGAAAAGAAAAAAAAATGTACCTATATTTCATTGCAAACTAGACCCCAGTGCATGTCAAAAGGGAAACATTTTCCTAGGAGAATATTACTACAGTATATAAATGGCATTCGAAGGATGTGTGCACTCAAACTGTTCAATAATAATGATGTGTGATTCCCAGCTGTATTATAGAAGTATTTTTCACTCGGCTTTACATAATGTTCTCCTTTTCCCCAATGATTTATACCTCTACTCAAATAAGTTTTAAAACAACTCAAAAGCATGCAGATTTGGGAGCCAATTCACACCTTGCCACCTATTAGACACATTTGCCTTTGTATAAGTTGGGAGGGGGGAACCAGCCTTGTATATAAAAATTCCTTCCAAGTATGCTTGAAATTATCTTTTTCTAACCTCATTCTGTATTTGCTGGTTTTTTTAAGCTTGTTGGAAGAAAAGCAGTTTTGAAATGGTTGGGACAAGATGTGGTTCTCTTTCTCCAAATGCTCATTTCAATGGGGAGGAAGGAAGGAGGCATCATGTTATCTTAAAAAATACTTCTGATTTCCAGCCCAAGACATAATTTATACAATTACAAAATCAAAGGCATTCCATGAGCTCCAGGTTTAAACTACTCGTCTAATGGCTCTCAGAACCGTATGAATCTGCTAACTATTGTTACTCCTCTTATTCTAGCATAAACCTTTTTGGGTGGGGCCCACATTTTTAAATTGCTAGTTGCCTAGACACCCAGGATAAATTGCAAGTGCACCTAGGCAGGTAGGATGCTTTGCAAGAATCAGTTTCTTTAAATCACAAGTGCCTAACAATGATATTCTTTGGAAAGCAGTACATTACTGTGGTGGAGTCTCCAAAGAGAGTGAGGGAAGGAGTGAAGAGGTTGGCAAGTTTAGAGTCCTTGCAGGGCAGGAAGCAATGAAAACTCAAATTTCCCCCAAATTGCTGAAGCTCTTATCTGGTTGTTCCCGAGAGAATGTAGTCAGCTTGGTGGGATTCTTGTAAATAGGTTAGCAGCAATACAGAAATAACTGATTGTCTCATGATATTCTGGTTCCTTGTTCCTGATAATTATTTGGCTAATTTCACCTCTAAAGCAGAGCTCAATAAAGATTTGTACATTGTTGCTGCTTATAATTATGGCTTTGATTACTTTTTAGCTATTCTTGGATGGAGATATTCCATATTTGCCTGATCCCTGCCTTTTCTGGCTGATTAAATCATATTAAAGATATTTGATTTGATCTAACTGAATTTTCTTTATATGAATAGATCCATCTTGTCCTGAAAAAAAGCTAGGGGTCGCTAGATAGAGAAAACTTGCATTAGAAGCAGCCAATTAGGTAATTAGTAAACAACTCCTAATTCCACTTTTTCTACATGTGGTGACAGAGCAGATGGTAACCTTTTTGCTCCAGGGGTTTTGTTTTTATTTAACTGAGGATGTTGGTTTTCCAGGCCATCTTTAGAATAAATCTGCCCTGTTGGGCATTCTGTAACTAGCAATTGAAAAGTACTTAAGCTCTGGTCAATCTCTCCTGTAAACTGTGAAGGAGCAGGATGGACTGGAATTGCCAGAGATTGCTTTGTAGTAAGCTTAATTAACTATTTTGTTCCTCTGGCAAAGTTTGATATAACCAGAGGCCAACCCATACAATTTTTTTTTTCTTGGTGCTGTAGCATTTGGCTCACTCATATGATACCTAGCACATTCCCTTAGAAATTTTCTGACCCTATTTTCCCATCAGTATGCTATTTCCACCCCCACATCCCATACCATACCCGTCCTGAGCTTGATAAATTTCATTAATGTTGCTGTCTAAAATTTCTGAATTATATAAACTTCAGAATGGAGATATTATAAACATTTACCAGTGGGAGTATCTTCAAAGCTTTATAACCAGTCTGGCAACATTTCTACCCATCGTTCACCTTTGACCAGAGGCAAGATTGTTCTGGATTGCATTTGTTTTATAACTGGATCGCTGGTTAGCCATGTTTAAGGGAAGAGTCAGGTTTTTTATACAATTGACACCTTTTTCCTTTTTAAACCCTTACTGCTCCAGAGTGGCACAAGTCGACTCATTTTTTTTAAAAAACAAGCAAATATAAAGACTATGTAATGTGTCTTCTCACATTCAAAACTGTAGCAGAATATTCAGGGCATATACACACCATTCTATATCAGATGTGGTTTTTCAAACCCATTCTGGTTCTTTTGCAATTAAAACACTACAGTATGTGCTGGTGTGTAGCATTTGATTATATTACAGACACAGCAGATAGTGTGCTGTATTCATTAGCATGTGACCTCTAGAGAGGTTTTATATAGGAAAAAGCCCAAGTGGGCTCCAGCATTGACTGCATCCAGAATTTCAGCATTGCATAGCAATTTAACACTCTTTAATAGGTTTGCTGGATTGCAATCCAGAAATCCCCCATAGCTTTCAGTCTGCTAAAGCCCATCTCCCTCCCCTGTTTTTTTTATTATTATTATTATGATTATTTTACAACTTGCTTAGACTTCTGCTAACTGCTGCAGGTGAATTATAGACCAAACTGCGAAAATTAAATGGAAGAAAACCATAGTAAATTAAAAAGTCCAAATGAAGTCTTTGGGTTGCAAAATGACTGTCAAATAACAGATGATTTTAAACCAGTAAGTTCACTTGCTTCTTGGATCTAAAATAGCTGAAGTGTTACTGTGGCTTATCCTATAATAAATGTAAGTTTGTTGCACAATAAAGACTAATGTGGTAACTTCTTTTGAAATTCATGACTCCAGCAGAAGATCAAATTCCTGGTTCTTGTTTGTTTTCATCCCTGAGGCATTTAAACACATTTATTTTGGATTAAAACTGGAGTTAGTGGAAGTGGATAGAACTGGCTGGACCTATTTATAAGGTCTCCTTTCTCATTAGAGCTAAATTTTTATGGATTTCATGAGTGCACAGTGCCATTATGTAGAAATCTGGAGGCAGATATGTGATATCCCTAACCTCAAAAAGGTAGAAAGGTATTACAGATAACTAAACAGCAACAGCAGTAGTAGCATAATGCTTATATTAGGCATTATAAGTTAGCTTCTATAAACTTTAGATCCAAAAATTCAGGTTCCAAGCTGCTCTTAATGAAAATATAGTAACAGTACTATATCCTCAGCATGTTGATTATGCAACTTTTTAGTGGATTAATTGTAACAAATTAATCCAAAACACCTGAAGGCAGGACAAGAAGCAATGGATGGAAACTAATCAAGGAGATAACCAATTTAGAACTAAGGAGAAATTTCCTGCCAGTGAGAACAATTAATCAGTGGAATGACTTGCCTCCAGAAATTGTGGTAGCTCCAACACTGGAGGTTTTTAAGAAGAAATTGAACAACCATTTCTCTAAAATAGCAATAGTAATAGCACTTAGACTTATATACCGCTTCATAGTGTTTTACAGCACTCTCTAAGCGGTTTACAGAGTCAGCCTATTGCCCCCAGCAATCTGGCTCCTCATTTTACCAACCT
>NW_015386675.1:460996-487041 GCF_001527695.2 Protobothrops mucrosquamatus | reverse complement strand
ATAGGATAGGATAGGATAGGATAGGATAGGATAGGATAGGATAGGATAGGATAGGATAGGATAGGATAGATTTATTGGCCAAGTGTGATTGGGCACACAAGGAATTGTCTCTGATACATAAGCTCTCAGTGTACATACAATGATTGTGTAAAGATTTAGAAATTAGAATGTGTAGATATTTTCTAGCTCTTGGTTTTTCAGTCTTTTGGCCCTCCTTCCTGTTAAAGTATATGCAGAAACTAATAAAAGTAGAATGAAAAGTTGATCCTTCGTTAAAAATTACTTGGCTAAACTGACATTCATAGGGTGGGGAGGGCAGGAACCATATAAAGCTTTCTTGAAAATGAACCATTTTGAACCATCATGCTTTCAGGTTTAGCTGCTGCTTATTTATTTTTAAAAATAATATCTATACTGTAACTCATACCCTTCTCAACACTAGTTCATATTGTTGACTCTCCTGAGTAACATTTTTCAGTATATTTATAACTTAGATTTTTCTTTAGGGGAGCACAGAGTGGTTTTTGCTGGGTTTTTAGGTAATCTTACATAAGGCCTATGCAGAAACACTGTATAGCTCTAGGCCAAGGTTTGCTGGTTGCATAATTAATATAATCTGAATAGCTTACTTAGAGACATCTCCATTACCGCTCTATTGTGATACAAGTTCCACCCCTTTGGGAAGTGCGTGTAATACGGTTTTCTTCATTGGCCCCCTCCCTACCCCCACCTATTGGACATCTCTAAAGTGACCAATGAACTTATTGGCTTTTTTAAAAAAAAGTCTGTAGTTTTCAGACACCATTTGGTTGTCTTCTTTCATCCAATAATGTTGAATTTAGTTCAAATAATTCTAATTAATAATAATAATAATAAGAAGAAAAAGCAGTGATTTCCAAGAAGAATCCCTGGTCTAAAGTTGGATTCTCCAACATTTTGGAGCACTGAATTAAAGGAGATACTAAACACTTAAATAAAAACTTTCACGGTGTTTGTTTCCAGAGTGTCTGGATCTTGAAATAAACAAGATGCATTTGGGATACTATGATTAGATTATTATAGGATCTGGTTGTAAAAGTTTTAAGTGAAGTTGCCTTCTAATTAGTAGAGACTACTGTAGTTTTTGGGGAATTGTTTGTTTTCAGAATGCCTCCAAATATGCATTTGCTCAAGACACACAACCAAAGGAAAGAAAATGCTTTGATTTCTTAATCTCAGCTGCTTTTTTTTTAAGAACATCAATATTGACCACTGCTAGGAAATAGTATCCTCAGCTAAAATAAATGTCTGCTCCACAAGACAGTAGGATCCTGTGTGCTTGACAGAAACTTTGGTTCAGCATCCTACATTCCTTTGCTACAGGCAAAATAAGAAATATCTGCTTTCAAATCAGACTTAAATCACATATGTATTAATATAAAATTTATTATAATCTACAATGTAATATAAATTTCTGGCCAAGCAGAAATTCTAAATTATTATAAACAATATATTAAAATATATTAATAATAAAGGTAAAGGTTTTCCCTATCCAGTTGTATCTGACTTTAGTGGCCAGTGCTCATCTCTGTTTCTTAGCCAAGAGAGCCAGCATTGTCGAAGACACTTCTGTGTCATGTGGCCAGCATGGCTATACGCCAAAGGCACACAGAATACTGTTATTTTCCCACCGAAGTGTTACCTATTTATCTACTCACATTTGCATGCTTTCGGACTGCTAGGTGGACAGGAGCTGGGGCAAGTAGCGGAACTCATTCTGTTGTGCAGCACTTGCATCTCAAATCCGGGCTGTTAGCTTTCCAGCTGACAAGCTCAGAGTCTTTAACTGCTGGGCCATCACTCCCCCTTATATTAATAATATTAATGACAAACTCATCATCAATCAGTTGCAAAAGGCAGCTTTATTTGGAACAGCTTACATCCTGCGACAATATCATAACATCATCAAACATTCACATCCGCCTATCCCAGGTCCTTGGGAAGGATTCGATAGGTGAACAAAAATGCCAAATCCTGCCTGAACATCTTGCTGACTATGTGATAAACCATAATAATCAATTAAATATATAAGGGTGGTGGTGGTTGTAAATTATGGTCTTGGAGAAGGTTTGACATTTCTTGGGGAGGAGTTGATTTTATTTCTCAAAAAGCATTATTAATAATATTAGATCAAACACTGAAGCTTTTCTTTTTAGATTTATTCATGCACACAAAATAGTATTGTGTTTATGAGTTCAGCATTTTGCCTACAGTTGTGCTTTTAGGTATAAGACATTATTATTTTATTCTCACCATGTCCCCAGCAATAATCACTAGCTCCAAAGTGTGATGGGATGTTTAACTTCTACCATCTTTTTTATGTGCAGGTAACGAATGCATTACATGTTTAAAAGGAGTGGGGTCTTGTTCACCTGGTCATGTTCCCTTATTTGAAGCCAGCAACTATTTCTGCAAGTGCCCTGATTATTTGGTCAGCATACACAAGAAATTCATATATATCTAAATTATTTTTTTTCCATCACACTGAATTAGAACTGGTAGGAAAATAGGCTGGACATTAGTCACAGGCCAGCATTAGTCACAGCCACGACTGATGATGCCTCCCTGGGTTTTTCAGAATTCCCAGCCAGCATGCCAATCAGGAATTTTGGAGATAAGGTACCAGGCTGGGAAAGGATGGATTAGAAAGTCTCTGTTGATATTTCTGTGTTCAGTAATATCTACAGTTTTGTCATCTGTTGCAGCTGGATATAGAATCAATCAACAAAAAGTAGAGTTGCTGATCTGCTGAAATTAAACCAATTGTTCTCTGTTTCTGTCTCCTTTATATTTTTAGCTTGTCCCAGAGGCACCTTCAAAGCATCGGCGGGAGATGCCCCTTGCAGTCCTTGCCCTATCCACAGTTATGCTTCCATCCCAGGTTCCCGGGAATGTGGCTGCCAGGCTCACTATTACCGTGCTTCTTCAGATGTCTCAGATGCCCCCTGTACCAGTAAGTATCTGAGAATGAGGAGGATTGGCTTAGTATGGTCCCTGTTTCCTTTTATATCTTGGATTCTTCTTCTGACCTGGTCTGTGTTTGCTCTTTTTCCTTCAGCTTCTTCCATGATTCCTTCCCTGTGCTTTCATTTCTTCCTCAAGCCCCTTATCTCTCCATTTCTGAGGTCCAGTTTTGTTACATTTCATGCATTAGAGAAGTATGTTCCGAAAACTGTTCTTTTGGAACTTCCTCTTGTACAAAACCATGGAAAGAACAAGGGTCTCCAGTCTTTCTAGGCTAGCTGCCTATTTAAAGTTATGAGGAATAAGTGATTGCTGGGTGGGGTGGAAGAGAAGTTACTCATTCACAAAGTGGCTGTTCAGATATGACCTCAAGACCTTTGTAAAAATGAAGAAAGTGGTGGAAAGTGGTTTATAGTATTGCAGATTCCATTGGTGTAGCCACATCAGTCTGTGACTTGAAAAACAGCGAAGTATCTTGTGGCTTCTTAAAATACTAATGTACCATATCTTTTTTTTAAATTTGACCTACTATTGGTAACATTCACAGGGATCGATGTAGCCACAATCTTGATTCTTCTCTTCTGGGAATTTTGATCACATCTGCTTCCTCCTTTGTTACCTACCAAGCCATTTTGTGTTCACCATCAATGCTTTTTGATTTCTGGATATAATTGTTAAAGTTAATTAGAATGTCTCATCAATCAGAGAATAGTCTGTATTTTTAGGAGAAATAGGTTGGAAATCAATTAATTTGAAGGTGTATCCCAATGGCAAGCATTTTGCGAATAGCCATGATTCACTGACATTTGTTGTTTTGGGTTTAATGTTTACATTAAATTTGTTTGTGTTTAAGGTGCATCAAGATTCTTTGTTGAAACTCAAGATGTACTTTAAAAAAATCTTGAAAAGCACAGTGAAGCAGAAACATAGTTAAGGTTGCAATTAGGTTCATGTTCATGAATAATAATTGTCTGGCTAAGTTAGGCAATGACAGCTGGTCTAAACTGAAATCTTCCTCATTTTTATTACCCCATTAACAAAATGTGGGGATTTTAAAAGGTGGGGAGGGAAATGAAAGTGGGGTTCCCTATTGGTGGTAGCAGCATCAATTGTTGAAATCTGGAAATAATCTGTCATGGCTGTAGGCTGCTTTGGGGTACCAAACTGTGTAGCTTTCATCCTTGACATTTGGATTAAAATTGTTTCTTGGGAAAGATTTCTTTCTAGTTAAGTTTTACTTAGTTTGCTTCAGAGATAATGAAATAATGTCACTGCCTACCTTTGCACTTATGTATTTGACTTTTTTCTATTTCAGTTTTTTAGGATTTAATTTTCCACTGTTTTGTAGGCATCCCATCAGCCCCTCGGGATCTCAGCTATGAAATTATTGGATCCAATGTCCTTCTGACCTGGCGTCTCCCAAAGGATCTGGGTGGTCGAAAGGATGTTTTCTTCAATGTCATCTGTAAAGTGTGTCCGACTGGCTCTCCAGGGCCTTGTGTCCGTTGTGGGGACAGTGTTCAGTTTGAACCCCGGCAGGTGGGACTGACCGAAAGCCGGGTGCAAGTGTCCAACCTCCTGGCTCGTGTTCAGTATACCTTTGAGATTCAAGCAGTCAACCTTGTGACTGAACTGAGTCCAGATTCTCCACATTATGCTGCCATCAATGTCAGCACCAGCCAGTCAGGTGAGGCACATTTTTTGTTGACTATCATTGCTTATTTTAACCCCTCTTGTTCCGCTATTTTCCTTTGTCAGTCTTTGTCTCTCTTTTTTGCTGTCATACAGACATGGATGCTGATGAGATGAAAGCAAGGAGAACAATGGCTTTCCACTAATAGTGCAGGAGGCAAACTTTAGGTAGAACCTCGGTCTCATACCATTTACGACCAAATATCATAAGACTTAGATAAGACTGTGAAGGCAATTTATGTGAAACAGGGATGGGTGAAATTGGTCAGAGGATAGAAAATGCTCATGTTTCTTTCCCCCTAAAAAATGTTGTGAAAGATGTATTTCAGGGTGTATTTTTGAGATGTTGAGCCTAATGCTGGGACACTCTTGTCATCCGACAGTGGAGGAAAAGGAGCATTGTACCTTCAAATACTTTTTTAACTGGTCCAGCAAGAGCTCCAGATATTTATTACTTTGCAAGATTTTGTAAGGATATGAAAAATAAATCTTGCAAAGTTTTGAAATCCTATAAGATTTCAGCCTACATTTTAGGTTTCATCGGGCCATCTAGAACTGTCAGGGATGTCTACAAGCCCCTGTTGCTAGTACATTTGAGCACCTTTTATAGTTTGCAACATGCTCAGGTTGTAATACGATGCACAGGTTGTAATACTTCACAGAACAGGTAAGTCTTGTTATCAAATTATTTAATGCAATTCATCAATATATTTTATTAACCATCTTTTAATGGGACTTGTTGCAACATTGCAAAATAAAGGTATCCTGTGTTGGCACATAATAATAATAATAATAATAATAATAATTATTATTATTATTATTATTATTATTATTATTATTATTATTATTAATAGTAGTAGTAGTAGTAGTGGTGGTAGTAGTAGTAGTAGTAGTAGTAGTAGTAGTAGTAGTAATAAAGTTGGAAGGGACCTTGGAGGTCATCTAGTCCAACCCCCTGCTCAGGCAGGAAACCCTATACCATTTCGGACAAATGGCTGTCCAGTCTCTTCTTAAAAACTTCCAGTGTTGGAGCATTCACCACTTCTGGAGGCAGGTTATTCCACTGGTTAATTGTTCTCACTGTCAGGAAGTTTCTCCTTAATTCTAGGTCCCATGGCCTTTGATAAAACTTTTTATTTTGCTTGAATCCACTCCCCCAAAACCTAGCAAAAGGGAAAGAGCTTGCCTTAGCAATTCAGAAAAAGATCTTTGCAGTGAAATTTTTGGCTCAGTATAATACTTTGAACATTTTAAAATCTATATAAATACTGGATATTATTAAAGTCATGCCCTTTGGATTTACTGACTCAGGCATTAGTCCCTTGGGACAGCCAATCCCTTTAGATTCTCAGCCTAACATCCCTTCTCTTATTATTACTAAAGGTCCTAAGATGATAACTGCTGTTCCTACTTGGAAATTGAACAGCATTTTCACACGCTCAATATGCTTTATATAATTGTTCAATGATCCATATTATAGATGGGAAGATTGAGTTTGGGACATTAGATTGCCTAAGGCCACTTACTGAATTTATAGCTAAGGTGAGATCGGAACCACTGGATTTGGTTTCATAGCTTAATCTGTTGAAAATTTGAGTCACTGCTCTCTTTTCCCCTTTCCTCCCACTCTAGCACAGTCTGTTTGTTTCCTTACTTGCTTGACAGAGGAGCCAACTATATCAGTTAGGAGATCAGTTGCTATGAGAAATGGAACCTTTTATCAGATTTTGGCAGGGAGTTAGAGTGTCTGATGTAAGAATAAATAGCAATTTTGCTCTCTGGCTTTATCTAGCCAGTAGGTTTCTCCCAACTCGTGTAATGGGGTAGTAGAATTAATTGGGAGGTTGGGGACTCATGATTACGATTGCCATAAATATCTGAGAGCCTTCTTGTCTGCGTCTTTATTTCATGGATAAATGACACAAACAGCATGTGAAATTTAGAATCATCGGTATTTGTTTGTTTATAACTTTATATTCCATTCTTCTAATAAGGACAAGTAACTCAGAGTAGGTAGCAATAATCAAAATCACCAAAGCAAAATTAAAATAGTGTGGTGTAGTGGTTAACATATGTTTAGTCCCAACTTAGGTATGAAATCCTGCTAGTTGACTTTGGGCCAGTCCCTCTCTCTCAACCCAACTCACCCCACAGGTGAGGTTCTTGTGGAGAAATTAGGAGGAGGAAGGAGTATTAGGTATGTTTTCCACCTTAAGTTATTTATGAAAATAATAAAAGCAGAATAACAAATAATAAAATAATAAGCAAGTTTGAGAAAAAGAAAACTCAAGTAAAATATACATTGTGAGAAGTTTCACTGCCTTCCTAAAAAGAAAGTTATCTTCTTCCCATTAATCAGAAATTATTCTAGTCCACCTTTTACTGTTTTCTGTTTTGAAGAAGGAAGAAGATGCACAATTATACTTTGAACTGCTGGTCATTTACAGCTTTAACCCATGAACCACATGATATCCATGAAGATGAATAGAAGTTTAGGGCAGTGGTGGCGAACCTATGGCACGCGTGCCAGAGGCAGCACTCAGAGCCCTCTCTGTGGGCACGCGCACCATGCCCCGGAGATGGCAACCGTCCCTCTTCAACTAGCCGCCCACTAACTCGCCGAGGTCCCACGTGGCCGGATGCATCCCAGCACGGGTGGTTTCCCTCCCCTCCATCACATCCCTCCTGGCCTCGCATGCTCTCCTTTTCCTGGGCACGACCCACTGCATTGCCTCCTCAGCTGTCGGCTATCCATCCAGCTCAGAGACGGCTTCTCAGAACTGCTGGCAGTAGGCTGTGGAGCCCCAGAGTGCACCGGTCGAGGGGCCGGCAGCTGTGGCTGCTGATGGACACTGTCGGCCCCCATGCGCTCGCTGGCCTCTGTGTGCGGGGGCCGATGGTATCGAGCAGCAGCTGCCCCGGCCCCTGCCTCGCCTTGCCCTGCGACAATGGCACCCCCGCCCTGCCTTGCCTTGCCTTGCCTCGCCTCACTCCACAGGATGAGCGTCCTGCCCACCGTCCCACCTGCCAGAGACCCCCTGGATTTGCCCCAACCCTGTCCGGCCCCCACAGGTGTCCCTCCCCACAAGCAACATTGAGGTGACCATGCCCACCTTGGCCACACCCATCCAGTATGCCATGACCACCACAGCCACGCCCACCCAGTGGGCCACACCCACCTGGCACTTGGCGATAAATAAGTGGGTTTTGGGTTGCAGTTTGGGCACTCGGTCTCTAAAAGGTTCGCCATCACTGGTTTAGGGAATAATAGCAATTTTTTTTTAATTTTATTTATTTATTATTTTTTTATTTTCCCTTATCTCTCCTACAAGGTGACTCTGGATGGCTTATAGGTTATAAAACAAATAAAAAATAGAAGATTAAAAAATCGAAACAACACAAAGTTAAAGTATTATTAAAAACTATATTAAAATCGAACTAAGAAAGCTAAGAACCTGATAGGACAAGGATGAGGTCTTCTTACCCTGTCAGCTGCCTCCATGGTGAGTGCCCCCCCTTGGAGCCTCAGGCCAGCCAGCAAAGCCAGGTTTTAATACCCTTCCAGAAGGCCAAAAGGGAAGGGGCAGTTCTCACCATCAGTGGTAGAATATTCCACAGGGATGGGGGCCACAAGAGAAAAGGCTCTTCTCTTTGATCATGCCTGCTCCAGTTCCTTAGCAGACAGGATCTGTAGCAGGTCTCTTCCACTGGCGTGAGTGGCGCAACCTTGTCCCATCAGAGAGAGACAGCTCCTCAGACAACCTGGACCTATGCAATGAAGGGCTTTAAAGGTAACAACCAACACCTTGAATTGGATCTGGAGGCAAACCGGTAACCAATGTAGCTTGCGCAGTAAGGGGGTTACATGTGCAGCCTTAGGAGCTCTCAAGACTGGGCAGAATTGGCAGAAAAGGGGAATATAAGCAATACGAACAATCAAATAAGCACCTACAGTATATCTCCAACAGATTTCCAGGCTGAAGATTGCTGTAAATTACTCCCAGCTTCCAGTTCTATATATCAAAAGCACAAATCCCTTCCACATCTTTTCCTTCAATTCAGGAGAGAAAGGCAAGGTCAAAATGTGTGCTGCCACATCTGTTGGATGAAGTGATATCTGAGGCCAGAAGATATGGCCACCTTGACACTGAGCTGCTTTGGTCAAAGTAGCCCCAGCAATTCCTGAAACATCTGTCTTAGGATCCCGTACATTTACTCAAAGTCATCTATATCACTTCCTCACTGTTACTAGTGGGATGGAAAGTAAGAGAATCTCAATCTGTTCTGGAGTCCCCGTCCCCAGTTGACGACTTGGAAATCTAGTTGAAAGTTGAGCCAAGAGATTGACGAAGACTCAATTTATTTCCTAATTTATTTCCTATTAGTTGAGCTGGCATTGATCAACAACACTTATAGGCCAGCTGCTCATTTTACTGAGGCTATAAAGTGACCTGGAATGGAGATAAAACTCTCACTACAATAGTTCAGTGTTTGTTCTTATTGCCCCCAAAGACAGGGCACAAAATAGAAATCTCCTGGTTTGCTTCCCCAGTAATGGTCAAACACCAGTGACAACTTTTGTGGTAAGTTCCACCTCCCAGGAAGAACCTATTCCTCAGTGATTAGATTCTTTTTGTGTTGGATGTATCTTCAAAATACATGTATATTTGTATACATGCATATATATATCAGTCTTTTACTGACTGCTGAAATCTGTATGAACTTACAACAATAAAACAATGCTAAAGCCGAGACCACAATACAATAATAATACATTATAATCAGACAGTGGCTCCCAACTCATCATGGCCCAAATGCTCTCTGGAAAAGCTCCATGCATGTGCTAACTTTGCCTCAAGATGGAGCTTATTTTGCCACAGTGCCTGCAAATCCCTGCCCCCTTAAGCTCCCAATAATGTTAATGGGTTTTGTTGGGGTGCACGCAAGCAAATTCTATGATTCTTAAAGGAAACAATGCTGAAGAAGTCTAGGAGACTGACTATATAAGACTTTATTGCAGGGGTGTAAAACTCGCAACATCACGTGATGTGTTGTGACGTATCACGACTTTTTTGCCATTGCCGGCAATGGGGTGGGTGTGGTTTCGCTATGATGCATCCAGTCCACGGGCCGGCAGTTTGATACACTTGCTTTATAGGATGAAATTGTCACCTTGAATTGTACCTGGAAATCTGTAGACAAAGAATACAGGTGCTGTTGTAATTCCAGTTAACTAATGAAGAAGACACTATTTTTTGCACCAAGCTCAGGTTAGAGATATGCATTAGTTACAGTGGAGAACTCAAAGTAGAGATCTCAAGAATTTAGACTGAACACTGTGCACCAGATAGCAGGAGCCTTAGCAGTTTAGCTTTAAAAATTAATTTCATTAAGTTTAATTTAATTACTCTGGGAGCATAATTATTGTCCATACAGTTGAATAGCTAATTACTTCATTGGAGACTGTTTAGACACACTAGGAAAGGCTTGTAGAATGAAAATTTCCAGGAAGAAGATGATCTGTATATAAACTATTGAAAAGCCTTCACCTGCTTAATATAGTTTTTATTAAACCAGTTAATGTAGTAATGTGGGAGTGATTAACATGCCTCTTGATGAATGCAATCGCCCTGGTTTTCACATGATTAATTCTAGCATTTCAAGATGGCTGTAGGAAGTTAACATGTGAAAACTACATCACAATTTGACTTGGGATACAGACAAGATTACAACACTGTGAGTGTATGTAAAATGGCCAGGAAGCAGGTTGGAACTCAGTTTTAATGAATAGAATAGAATAGAATAGAATAGAATAGAATAGAATAGAATAGAATAGAATAGAAATCTTTATTGATTTAGTCATTTGACCATATCAAAAATATAAATTGATATAAAAATTAAATGGAAGGAAAGAATATATTTCTGTTTGACTGCCTTAAAAGTTGGAATAGGTTCGGTCAAGTCTCCATTATTTGAACATTGCAGCTACATTGCAGCTGCACTATTGTACCTTGACGTTTGATGTAGAACTTTCATAATTAATTGCAGGCATTGGCAATCAATAAAGGAAGCTGCCAGTTTGTCACAGCCTCTCACAAGGGATTGAGTCAAATGCCACTTTCAGATCCATAAAAGCTGCATAAAGAGCCTCTCCAGGAGGGTTAGTGTACTTTGCAGAGATGTGGTGCAAGATTAGTCAGCAATGAAAAACCTGATCTGAAGCCAGCTTCTTCCACTGCTAGAATTCTTTCTTGAACCATCCGGTCAGCAAGATTATAGTAAATATATTTAATATGTCATTTACTACTTATATGTAGTAGTCTGATTGGATAATAATGTCAGACCCATCCTAAGAACGACATAGAAAAATCTAGGCAAAGTTTAGTCCTTTATTTGCTTACAACCCACAGACAGAATCCTGCCAGACTAAATCTTTACTTACTCTCACCCCAACAGATATACTTTGGGAAATTTTAGGGAGTGGCTATCCTAATTCTCTTCCTCTGTCTCCTATCCAGCTTCAGGCTAGGTTCCCTCTTGTTTCACACTCTCCCTCACACAACCTCCCCTTCTATAGGCACCAATCCTTATAGCTAGTTAGGTTGTTTTTTCCCAGCTTTTCAATATATTGACATTGTAATATGGTTGTTCCATTCCTTTGAAATTTTTAGGGAGATCATGATGCAGGCAAATAATGGGGGCTAAGACAACCCACCTACTGAGATTGTGTTTTAACGTTTCTGAAAAAGAGAACAAATGGATTCTAAACAAATCAATCCTGAGTTTTTATTGGAGACAAAATGATCAAACTCAAATTATCACATTATGGGAAGACCCACCCAGTTCCTTTTAGAAATCCATAAAATTGGGAAAAGGTAGAAAGGAAATAAAGAGAACAACCAGCAGAAAATGGATGGACTTAATTGCAATGGCAATGAGTCACATTTAATTAATTAATTAATTAATTAAATTGATACACTATCCATCTCACTACCAAAGTGACTCTTGGAGGTCCTGAAAGAACAGATCAACCTGGATATAATGTTAATTGATGTGGGTGTAGTAGCAAACAGGAATCCTGTCCAAATAGAATGACTGGCTATCCTCTTGCAGATTTCTATTGTCCTATTCAACCTACAGCCATTCACACCCATCACCCTAAGCATCTCTCACTCAGACAAAGGCACATTGATAACAAATCCTCCTTCCAGAAGTAGTTGTTTCTGGGTGGAGCTAATAACACTCTTGCAGTTGCTATGTAAACACAAGAAATGACAGCAAATTATCTTAAAAGTATGCTGCTTTCCTGCCACCGCAGTCAGTAAAATGTGAAGCAACACTGCAGCATTGTAATTGGCATTGTAATTCTGTCTGCCCTTTTGAATGACAATTGCAGCATTCAATTAAGCTACATGTCAAATGCTGTTATGCAAGCAATTCAGAATGGGTGGAATTTCATGTGCCTCTTTCACTGAAACACCTTCATCAGTGAACTAGGAGGAAATCAATTCTGGTTCCATGTACAGCCACTTCAAAATCTGATCCAGAGGTTCAAACAATTTTCCAAAACATTATTTTTGGAGACATGGAAGAAGGGGAGTGAAGTTGCAAGAGGATGATCTGCAGATTTTTGATTTCTGCCACATTGGTTTCCCATCCAGTAATGAATAACCCACATGGGAAAAAAATATAAAAACTCCATTTCCTGAGTGTAGGGAGAATAATTGTACTGCATAGTATACTACTTTTGCATGCAGGAATATATAAATGTTGGTGAAAAGACAAGGTAGCTTTTGTCCATCTCCAGCAGAAGAAAGAATCTATATAAATAAAAATGTAAATGTTCGTTTGTTCAAAATCTTAAATCTCTGAAAGTTCTTCACCGATTGCTTTGAAATTTTGACACAACGTTGCATTTGAATACGCGCGTGTTTTTATATACCTATATTATATAGATGTCACACCTGTGACAGGTAAAACATGTTTTTTGTGAAAAACAGCACCATCTGTTGGACGTAAAAGCAACACACGCTACAATTTTACCATTCCATTTCAATGTTTCTGATTTACGATCCATTTACTATTTCCAAATTTCCAATTTTACAATTCCATTTAAATGTTTCCGATTGCATTATTAAATTGAATTTTCATAGATTTCGATTTATTTTCATTTTGATTTAATTATTTCGTGTGACATTGCATTGGAATTGATGCACAGACAACGGAACAACAAAAATATTGTATACCCACAAGCATTGTGAAATTAAACATATTAGAAACGCACGCTTTCTCTTTTCTTTCTTTTCCATTTAACCAGACTGAGCCACAGCAATGCGTGGCCAGGTACAGCTAGTATAATATAAAGTTTTTTCACAGTGCCTTCCATCACTGTGATTACATTTGATTGTCTGCCATCTGTCAGTTCCTGTTCCTACAGTAGTTAGCTATTTTTTTTTTTTACCTTTTCCATGACACATTCTTTCCCCTTTTCTTCCAGCTGCATTTTGTCACGTCTCTTCTGATACTTGCATCTTTTCAGTTCCCATCAATTTCTGATCCTGGCAACCTGCATTTCACAGCATTTAATAAGGAATGTTACAATAATGTACCTACCTGTCTATCTTGAAAGGGAAGGCAAGTGATAGATAGAGAGAAGATAAAATGATATGAATTGCTGGTCTTCCTGAATTTCTGTAGTTCCGTCTCTAGAGATGGCCAATCCAACATTGGGATGTAGAAAACTTCTGCCTTCTTTAAGGTTAAAAGAGATCAGAATTACATTTCAGAAACTATCAGTGTAAAAAACAAAGAAAATAAATGGGTTGTAGGGTTAGTTTGGGTGAAGAAATTTATAGGGAGGTTAACTTAGATATTCCTTTTCTCTTCTTAAGTCACTGTAATAATTAAAATCCAGTAAATATTTGAAATGTTTTTAAATACTTTTTAGTGTCATATACTTATATGATCCACATTTTACAGTACTAATTTTAATTTATTTGATCTGCATCATGCTGACCAATTTTGAACTGTATTGTAATATATTTTGACAGTTTAAAAATATAAACTTTGGCCCTTTAATGCTTAATATGAGAGAAAAGATACATATTCAAGTATGCATTATGGCAAGGAATTGCAGAAATGTCCTAGGATTATAAACAAAAATTATGTAAATGTGACATACACTCTAAATAGGCATATTTACTCCATGCCTTGAAATATGATAATCCAAAATATTATGGAAAATATGTTTCAGGAGTATTTATTGTTTTTATATTTAAAAATACACTATCAATATTTGCATAGCAGTATTATTAAAATGATCAAATTAGGGAACGACAGTTGTTGCTCCATTTGCTCTAAAGTGTTCCTGTTCCTAGGATGTTCCTTGTTCAAGCCCTTTGTTCCTGGACATGCACAATGCATATGGTAGTTTGTTCTCATTTCTGTTTTCTTTGTGGTGCTTCCAAATTAGGCTTTCTTTCTGCAATAAACATAACATTCATGGAGTTTTACAAAGCAGTCCAGGCATTACAGTCATCCATTTGTATTTCTCCCGGCTTGCACAGTGTGTCTTAGATCCTTTCTACACACCCCACACCCACCCACCCACACACACACACAGACACACAGACACACACACACATACGGGTTAGGGTTAGCGCCCATAGTTCAGGAGAAAAGGAGCAAACTAATCTTGTGTGCAGCCAGCAGAACGTCTTGTGTCTGTTTCTAAATGTGGGGAATAGTGCAAATCCTTCAAGGATCTTCCTGGGGCTCCTTCATCCCTTCATCCCCCAAAGGAGACTCAGGAAAGTCTCCCCTCTAGAGGAGCAGTCCCATTGGGTGGTTATTCTGATCAGGTGCTGTCTTTTGTGTGCTGTCTTCTCCCCCTCCCCTATTCACTTCTCCGGGATCATTAGGAGTGAGGGTGACACGAGCTGCCCTTGATTTATATTGACAGCTCATGCTAACAAGGCCTCTCTTCCAACCTCACATAGTCCTGCCTCAACCCCACCTCCGTTTATTTGTCCCCTTTGGCAGCTTTTCATTTTAGTTAGCTTTTTTCCCTCAATTACACATACATTTGGGAGGATTTGCTTGGGTTCGGAGAAAGGCAGGGGGGAGGGCAAGAAGAGATCTAGGAAGAGAGAGAAAGGAAAGGCCTTCTGAATAAGGGGCTGTATCAGTTGTAGAGTGATTGCAATAGCTGGCCAGATATTTCTGGAAAGCTTGTAGGCAAGACAGGAAGGAACAATCTTTCTCTTGTTTGTTCCCAGGATCTGGTATTTAGAGTCGTAAGGCTGGCCCCTATCCTGCTGGCCTTCAGAAAGTCCCTCAAAACAAGGTTGTGCCAACAAGTTTTGGGATCCCACAATAGAGTGGAATCTGTTGGAAGGTTATATGATCATTATCTGCATCTTGGCCCCCATTTTGTTTTTGTTTTTACTTTATTTTCATTTTTAATTTAAATGCTTTTATTTTGGCTTTTTATTTATTTTGTTTTATTATATACACCATCCAGAGTCACAAGGTGAGATGGGTGGCTTATAGAAATAAGATAAATAAATAAGCAAGCAAGCAAGCAAACAAGTCCCTCAAAGGGAAAGTTTAATGGGGTTAGGTCACAATTGTCAAGCTCAATCGCGTCATGTGACGTATCGTGACGTTTTTTGCCTTTGTGGAGCTGGGGTGGGTGCGGCCTACACATGACACATCCGGCCCAAGGGCCGCCAGGTTGACACCCCTGGGCTAGGTTGTCAACATCTAGATAGACACTGTAGTTCCTCACTGCCATTTGTCATCATCTGGGTTTGGATTGCCTAGACCTTGTAGCTGCTGAATCATAATCAATTGTCAATGATTGTCAAACTCGCAACGTCACGTGACGTGTTTTCACATTAACGGCAATGGGGTGGGCGCGGTTTCGCCATGACGCATCCAGCCCATGGGCCGGCAGTTTGACACCCCTGCCCTATACATGTATCTAGACTTAAAGCCATCTGTATTCATCATGCTGTTGTGGTTGTGAATTCCATAATTTGTAATGTGAGAAACTTCTTTGTGTGTCCATCTTTAGCTAGTATGTAGCCAGTTTGGTTCAGATCTAAGAGAAAACCATCCCTGCTTTTTCTCCTGTCTATGTATCATGCATAGTTGTAGAAATCTCTGTCCTGCTAACTCTCTCAGGTTCACTTCTAAAGGAAAATTACCACAATATTTTTTGTTTAAATAGCCTGATCTAATTTCTTCGTTGTTGGGGGTTCCTTTTATAATATCCCTTAAATCTAATAATATTGGAGTTGAAGGCATGAGTGGTCATAACAGTCCTGCTTTCCTTCCTAAATATGCCAATATATATACAGTCAACATGCATGAATATTTATGATATTGAGGCTGTAATCATGTATATGTACACACATAAACCCACATAAAAAGAACACATATCCATGTATGCACACAAAATATATAGTCTTTTTGTCTGTGTCCCACCCATACAATACAAAGTACCAAATGTAATTAAAATATCCATGAGGATGACAGGATTCCTACCTTTTCTTAAAAAAAGGTGTACAAATGAAATAATAATAATAACAACACAAGAGATAATTCTCATTTTGTAAAAAGACAGTGACAAAACATTTCCATACTTCTCTCAAAACCTTTGTGTAGGTAAAATGAAATCAGATCAAGTTAAGACTTACTCAAAGGAAATTTTGCTTTTATTTCCATGCTTTTTATTTCCTGTATTGGTAGACTGATTTTATATTAAAAATATAATCAGATAGATTCTGCCTTGATACAGAAGTGACTTGTTGAACTCAACAGACATTAAAGAGATAAGGTATTAGATTTACTGGCAAATAATTTACTATTAATTTAATGATCATTTAAAGATACCTTATATCTACAATGAAGCTTAAATTTACAAATCCTATTTTTATTGTTATTCTTTTGTTTACACTTTATTTTCCACTGTGTCTATGAATAGGCAGGTGACGTGTGTGTTTAATATGCCTCAAGCATAGTATTCATCCATTTATTTAACATAATTATATCAGTTCCTTGACAACTAAGAATATTTACAACAATAAAATGGCATTGAAACAAATTCTAACCCAAAAAAAAAAAAAACCAATCCTAAGTGAGCCAGTAGAAAAATTATGAGTTAGACAGCAACTGGAATGCAAGGAGGATAGAATTGTTCAGCCAAAGACTTCATAAAAGAAGGTGATTTTACAACTGTTCTGAGCACTCATTATAGATGTGTTTTTGAATCATATTTGGAATCTTTGATTCAAGTTATAATCTACTGCTAACATAGCAGTAAAATACTTTTTACTATTAAAGACTGCCTTTTCTTCTTCTTGGCTGCGAAAGCATAAAAGTGTTTTGCTTTCTGTTTAATTCTTATATATAAGACGTTAAAACTAAATTCAGCTTCTTTTAGTTGGTTTAAGAATTGGAGTGGTAACCAGAACAGATTTACTATCTCAGTTAGGAAGCAGATGTTTTAAACCTGTGTGCTTTCTTCAAGGGCAGCCCATGCAGAATATATTGAAGTAGTCAGTCCCAGAAATTAATGCAGTGTGGCTCAGCATAACAAAGGCTGGGTCTGTTCAGCAGAGGACAAAATGAGGTTCCTAGGTGGAGGAAGGTACTAGCAACCAGTCCATATTACGTTTCAAGCAATCTTGATTGTCATACAGTGCCTCTTCTGGAAGGACATCATGTGATAATTCCCAAGAAGGTGGTTTAGAGTTTATTAAGACTTTAATGGGAGACTAGAAGGGAATTTTCAGAGCTAAAAAACTCTGGAATATCCAAACAAATAAACCACAAAATTCTGGAAAAAGACAAAGTCTAGCTTTTCTGTACTGTTGCTAGGAACACTTTTTCATAATTATTTCAGTCCATTCAGCAATAGTTAGGGATCTTAACTAGCCAGGATAGAAAAGAATCCATTTTCACCCAGGGTTTTATCACTCACATGACTAATACTGCAGTAATTTTTTTTTCATTTTTTTTCTTTTTGCCTGTCAAGGTGGAAATAGATATTACAGGATGTTCGCACCCTTGTCATCTAACCAACAAAACCATGGTTTTAATTTCTTCTCTCCTCGGGACATTGAAATTTATGTCCTACACTTTATTAACAGCATAGAGTTAGGGTTTTTTTATTGCTTCCTCAAAGATAGTTAGCAATAGATGATATAGAACAGAAAATAACAGAAAATAAAATACATAACCTAGGCATCTCAAGAACTTAGAGTGAACAAGGCAGTTTTGAGGTAGAAAAAAACAAAGGCAGACAATCTGTAGGGGTTGTGTAATAACTTGAAATATATTTTTTATATATATTTTAAGTGGTGTTTAGCTGGTGTTCGCAGCTTTTTCACGATATGTACAGTAGTTGTTAAAGGAATTTTCCCCCAAAGTCCCCCACCCTACCCCAAAATCTTTGAAGTTGTTCTTGTTTGTTAATGAAACATTTTCATACTCTTAATTTTTTGGGGGGGCGGGTAGATGTTATATTCCAAGCACATCTTAAACATTTGGGGGTTTTATATGTATTTTTAATTGGAAAACAAAGGCAAGATGGTAGCCCCCTGAAAATGCAGCAGTTCCTGTCACAACACAGTACTTTTGGGCAAATCTCACAGTTTGTTTCCAGAGATTTCCAAAGAAAATTTCTTTTACCTCCTTAAAGAAGGTAAGGGGTTTTTTTGTGTGGCAACCCTGTGTATATTGACTTCTCCTCCCCCCCAAAAGTCACAAGCTGCATAAATAATTTCACTAAAACATGTGGCATTGCTGGGTTTCTCTCTCTCTCTCTCTCTCTAACTTACTGTTTGCTTTAGATAGGGAATCAGAAGAAATGGCACTTTTTAAGCCATTGTTGGAACCACCTGTTTGCCATGAAATTAATTGAATGTGTAATCTTTTATTTATTTAATTTTATTAAAATAATATCTATGGCTGCTCATCTTAACCAAATAAATCTGGGTGGTTAACAAAACATACATAAAATAACACAGTATAAATGCCAGGAGCTACTCATGGTTAAAAATAACAGGCTACTCATGAAACTGCCTTGCAGCACATATACTGGACTGAATTATGGCCACAATGCCTGAAGAAAACACCAGGTTTTAAAAACCTTCCAGGAGACCCACAGCGTTGGGGACATCGGGACCTTACTCCAAAGGGCAGGCACAACCACAGAGAAGGCACAGCTCCCAGGTCACACTAAATGACATTATTTCACAGAAGGGACCTGGAGTATTCCTACCCTGCCAGATCTATTGAGACAGACAGAAAACATTGGAGACAATCAGGCCATCAATAACCTGAATCAAGTCCATTGTGATCATGGTGGCAATGAACTTCTGACCTGCTTCTGATTTGGGGCCTAAAGAAGGCAAATTGAAGTCCCCCAGACATAGCTTGTAAAATTCCGCCGCCAGTTCTGCCATAGCATTGAGCAGCTCAGACAGGGATGCAGCTATGCAGTAGGGGGAAGGCACAATGGTTCAGTGGTTAAAGACGCTGAGCCAGTCTGCTAGAAAGCTGACAGCCCAGGTTCAAGGCCCGAGCACCACACAGCAGGTTGAGCTCCAGTTACTTGCCTTAGCTCCTGCCAACCTAGCAGTTTGAAAGCATGCAAATGAGAGTAGATAAATACATACGCTTTGGAGGAAAGGTAACAGCATTCTGTGCTCCTCAGTATATAGTCATGCTGGCCATATAACCATGGAAGTGCCTCCAGACAACACTGACTCCTGGGACTAGGAAATGGAGATGAGTACCAACCCCTAGAGTCAGACACGACTGGACAGGGGAAACCTTTACCTTTATGCAGTGTGGAAGCTGGTGCATTAACAGCAACCCTATCTTATTCCCAAGTCCCAACCTGGGTCTTATAACCGCTGATTCCCAGAACAGTACCCCTGGAAGATACTAGAGATTTTCAGATGCTTATAGCCACACCCCACCTCTAGTGCAGAATCATGGCAGGTGCTAGGCCCAAAATCCAAGTGGCATGTTTTGAGAGAGTAATACCCCTCCACACACAAATACATTTCTATACCTAACCTGTTTTGGTAATGCATACCAGGTTGACATGTTCAACCATAATCTAATCAAAGGCCTGATTACAGCTTGACCTTATTAAGTAGCAGCAGATGAAAGCCCAGGGCTACCAAAGATGGAAGTCTAGATCTCAGGACTGAGTGTAGGGAGCTGGAACGTGGCATCAGTACCAAGCACTAAAGCAACCTTCCTAAATATATAATGTGGTATTAATAGAGTAGAGTAAAGTAGAGTTGGAAGGGATCTTGGAGGTCTTCTAGTCCAGCCCCCTGCTCAAGCAGGAGAACCTATACCCGTGGTGGCGAACCTATGGCACGCGTGCCACAGATGGCACGTAGAGTCCTCTTTGTGGGCACGCACGCCGTCGCCCCAGTCCTAGGACTTTAGCTGGGTTTTATAAAACCTTTTTGCTTTAGGCCTCCACCGCCGTGTGCAAAAAAAAAGGTTCAATCAATCAATAAATTTCAACTTCTCACGGGAAAAAAAAGATCTCGCAAAGTTGGAATTGATTGATTGAACTTTTTAGTCCCACCCAGTCTGCCATTACCACTGCAGCCACGCCCACCCAATGGGCCACACCCACCCAATGGGCCATGCCCACCCAGCACCCGACGATACATAAGTGGGTTTTGGATTGCAGTTTGGGCACTCGGTCTCTAAAAGTTCGCCATCACTGACCTATACCATCTCAGACAAGTGACTGTCTAGCCTCTTCTTAAAAATCTCCAGTGATGGAGCACCCACGATTTCTGGATGCAAGCTGTTCCACTGGTTGATTGTCCTCACTGTCAGGAAGTTTCTCCTTAATTCTAGGTTGCTTCTCTCTTTGTTCAGTTTCCAACCATTGTTTCTTGTCCTGCCCTCTGGTGCTTTGGTGAATAATGTGACCCCCTCTTCTTTGTGACAGCCCCTCAAATACTGAACACTGCTATCATATCTCCCCTATTTCTTCTTTTATTTAGACTAGCCAAACTCAAGTCCTGCAGCTGTTCTTCATATGTTTTAGTTTCCAGGCCTTTGATCATCTTAGCTGCTCTTCTCTGAATTTTTTCTAAACTCTCAACATCTTTTTTGTGATATGGTGACCAAAATTGGCTGCAGTATTCCAGGTGTGGTCTTACTAGGGTTTTATAAAGCGGTACCAATACTTCACGTGATCTTGATTCTATGCCACTGTTTATACAACTCAGGATTGTATTAGCTTTTTTGACTGCTGCTGCACACTGCTGGCTCATAGTCAAGTGATCGTCCACTAGGGCTCCAAAAACAGTTACTGTTTTTAAGCCAGGTTTCGCCCAATCTGTACTTGTACCTTTGATTTTTCCTGCCTAGATGTAAAACTGTGCTTTTCTCCACATTGAAGCTCATTTTGTTTGATAGAGCCCATTGTTCAAGTTTGTCAAGATCTTTTTGGACCCTGACTTTGTCTTCTGGAGTGTTGGATACTCCTGCCAGTTTAGTGTCATCTGCAAATTTGATGAGTTCCCCTTCAATTCCCTCATCTAAGTCATTTATGAAGATATTGAAGAGTACTGGGCCTAAAACAGAACCTTGTGGTACCCCACTGCTTACTTCTCTCCATGTGGATGTAGTGCCATTGAGGTCTACTCGTTGAGTACAGTTTGCCAGCAAGCTGCAGATCCATCTGGTGGTGATGTTGTCTATTCCACCTTTTTCTAGCTTACCAAGGAGTAGATTGTGGTCTACTTTATCAAATGCCTTACTGAAGTCTTAAGTATATTACATTCACAGCATTTTGCTGGTCTACTAGTTTAGTCACTTTATCAAAGAATGAAATAAGTTTGGTTTGGCATGATCTGTTTTTAACAAACCCGTGCTGGCTACTAGTTATAACTTTGTTTGCTTCTAGTTGTTCGCAGATCTGTTTTTTGATTATCTTTTCTAGGATCTTCCCAGGTATTGATTATTAAACTGATTGGTCTGTAGTTTCCTGGGTCCGTTTTTTTCCCTTTCTTGAAGATGGGAATCACATCAGCCCTTTTCCAATCCTCAGGTATTTCCCCAGTGCTCCAGAATTTTTGAAAGATATGGTGCAATGGTTCTGAGATAACATCTGCCAGTTCCTTCAGAACTCTGAGATGTAATCTGTCAGGTCCTGGTGATTTATATTCGTCAAGGTCAGATATTATTAATGACAGAATTTCACTTAGCACATGCACTTAAAACTGACATGGCTTAATGTATTGTGTATTTCACATATCAAGCAAATACTGCCATTTCTGTGGGGTGAGGTTCAAAATGTCAATATGCATCTGTGTCCACATGATCACTATGGATGCCCGTGTGAAATGACATCAAACTGGAAGTCTGCTAAATATGCTTATTTGTGTGCTTATTTGTTTTCCTATTCAACTAAATGTTGGGAAGAACTTACATAAAGTGGTCATCAGGTCACATTTATCTGTCATAAGGATAACTCTCTGAAAACAGAATAATACAAAGCCAAAGGTGGTATGGAGGAAGAAGCTGACAAAAGAAAGACAACAGCTTGGATTGTTTTCAATCTTTCTAAGCCCCTCTTCCTTCCTAATCACATGACCTGGAACAGAAGCATTATTGTACGTTGGAAAGAATTCCAAAAGCCATGGTGCACATGACTTTCCCCTACTTTGTTAGGCAGTGTGTGAAATGGCCCCATGTGCAAGATACAAGCTAGTACATGAATGTTCTCTTAATGCTTACTTCAGTTTGAACCCCAGAGCAATGTACCAAGTCCATCAGATATGGTTGCTAGAAAATGCAGAAATATTTGCAAAACCAATGAAGCCTTTCAAATGAGAGATAGCTGCCACAGCTCTCTGCAGACCCAGGAGCCTGCTTTATGCCTGCCAAGAGTCCTTTATACACATTTGAGTCAGGGCTGTGGGACATGGAGAACTAGCTAGAAGAACTGCCAATCTGGGATGACAAGTTCAGATTCACAGGCATTGGTGCTTAAAGCAAGCCAGGCTGAGAAAATAACCAGTAAGAAATCTTTGGGAATAATCATGAGCTAGGATATTTCTCTTGCTCTAGGAAATACAGAAAAAGCAGGCAGGTATGTGTTAGGGAAAGGTTTTCATCAGTTAATGCATACACAAACTCATTAATATGTAACCAGTAAAGCAGACACGAACAATTTCTGATTGCTAAGCCACAAACAGTCTCCATATCATAAATGCTTCCCCCACTGCCCTCTACTGTCTCAGGCAGATATACAGGATAAGACAGATACAGTGTGTGTGGGGGGGTTATTTGATCCCCTGCTGATTTTGTATGTTTGCCAACTGACAAAGAAATGATCAGTCTATAATTTTAATGGTAGGTTTATTTTAACAGTCAGAGACAGAATAACAACAAAAAAAATCCAGAAAAACGCATTTCAAAAGAGTTATAAATTGATTTGCATTTTAATGAGTGAAATAAGTATTTGACCCCTTCGGAAAACATGACTGGCAAAACAATCACAGAGGTCAGATGTTTCCTGTAGTTGGTCACCAGATTTACACACATTTCAGGAGGGATTTTGTCCCACTCCTCTTTGCAGATCCTCTCCAAGTCATTAAGGTTGACTTGGCTGATGTTTGACAGCTTGAATCTTCAGTTCCCTCCACAGATTTTCTATGGGATTAAGGTCTGGAGACTGGCTAGACCACTCCAGGACTTTAATGTGCTTCTTCTTGAACCACTCCTTTGTTGCCTTGGCTGTGTGTTTTGGATCATTGCCATGCTGAATATCCATCCACGACCCATTTTCAATGCCCTGGCTGAGGGAAAGAGGTTCTCACCCAAGATTTGATGATACATGGCCCGGTCCATTGTCCTTTTGATGCGGTGAAGTTGTCCTGTCCCCTTAGCAGAAAAACACCCCCAAAGTATAATGTTTCCACCTCCATATTTGATGGTGGGGATGGTGTTCTTGGGGTCATAGGTACCATTCCTCCTCCTCCAAATATGGCGAGTTGCATTGATGCCAAAGAGCTCGATTTTGGTCTCATCTGACCACAACACTTTCACCCAGTTCTCCTCTGAATAATTCAGATGTTCATTGGCAAACTTCAGGCAGGCCTGTACATGTGCTTTCTTGAGCAGTGGGACCTTGCAGGCACTGCAGGATTTCAGGCCTTCACGGGGTAGTGTGTTACCAATTGTTTTCTTGGTGACTATGGTCCCAGCTGCCTTGAGATCATTGACAAGATCCTCCTGTGTAGTTCTGGGCTGATTCCTCACCGTTCTCATGATCATTGAAACTCCACAAGATGAGATCTTGCATGGAGCCCTAGGGACCAAGGGAGATTGACAATTATTTTGTGTTTCTTCCATTTGCGAATAATCGCACCAACTGTTGTCACCATCTTACCAAGCTACTTGATGATAGTCTTGTAGCTCATTCTAGCCTGTGTAGGTCTACAATCTTGTCCTTGCCATCCTTGGACTGCTCTTTGGTCTTGGCCATGGTGGAGAGTTTGGAATCTGATTGATTGATTGCTTCTGTGGACAGGTGTCTTTTATACAGGTAACAAGCTGTGATTAGGAGCACTCCCTTTAAGAGTGTACTCCTAATCTTAACTCGGTACCTGTATAAAAGATACCTGGGAGCCAGAAAACCTGCTGATTGATAGGGAATCAAATACTAATTCCCCTCCCCCCACTGTATACAGTGTATTATATTTACCTCATGTATATCAATGTCTACATTTATAATCTGTTTATTGACACAATCAGATGTAAAGCTACTAGTGGGACTATACATGGAACAGCATGAGAAAGAAACCAGGGTCACATTAAAAAGGTCACATTAAAAACAGACAGAGGAACGGAAATTAAATTAAAGCTAATATTGTTCTTTACGAGATCAGTTTGATTTAGTGATTATGGCACCATGCTAGAAACTGAGTTTTAGTCTTGCCATGGGCATGAAGTCCTCTGGGAGTCCTTGGGTCAGTTTCTTTCTCTCAGCCCCAGGAAGCAGACAATGGCAAGCCATTTCCAAAACTCTTGCCAAGAAAACTGTAGGGACTTATCCAAGCGGTCGCCAGGACTCAATACGAAGTTGAAGGATCATGCACACATGCACATACACACACAATATTGTTCTCTGCATATGTAATTATTTAACAATTATATTTTAAGACTTACATACATATGCCCTCATGGACTAGTGAATTGCTTCTAATGATGAGGTATGAATATATACTTAATGCACTTAAACAATGCATTAAAAGATCTGGAAATCCAACAAGATTGGACTGCTCTTCCCAAGAATGTGTATCTGAGCAGCCAAACTCCCCCTTTTAAAGCAGTGAGATATTTATATGAAATAACTATCTTAAAAATCCAAAGAGCATTAACCTTAGCACGCTGGAACACACTTCCCACAACAATTTTGGCGGGCCAATAAAAAAAAAAAGCTTATGAGCTGAGATTGTGCCCCTGTGGGCAAGGGCCATTAAAGCTATAGCTCACGTCCTGCTATACTGCATATTCTATCAGGACTCACGGATTCAATTTATAACACTACCTCACCAAATTCTGCTATGCTTTATGTAAAATTAGGCAAACTTTAACTCCCCACTGTTAATTCATCACCAATCGCAATATATTATTCTGTCTGTCTTTTATTTCTATTTTCTACTAATGTCATTTGTTTTTAATGCTTTTATTTGCTGGTCTGTGACTGTAATAAAAATTGATTGATATGCCATCATGGAGAAAAACTATCTAATGGTCAATGTGAGTTGAAAATTACTTGATGGCACACAATCGATACATGCATGCATACATACATACATGCATATTCCCAGTGATTGCTATCTCTTTACATGCCAGTTGTTCCCAGGCTTAAAATAAATGAAAACTCCATTCTCTTACACAGAGAGAGCAGCACAGAGTTTTACTGCTGCTGGGGCTACAGAGGGGCTACATCTGATCATATGGCTGGCTGGGATATACAGATGCGGGAGGGAAAGAATCAGACACATGATATATTGCTTAATCATGTAGACTGAATTGTAACCGACCAAGGTAAACATGACATACCAGTCATATGTGCTGTCCTACTAGGAATTTCATAATGCTTTTTTCATGCTGTGTCCTTTTAAAATATTTTTTTAATCTCTCCAATAATAAGTCATGGAGATGGTCAAGGGCCACGTAGACCATTTTTGGAAAGCCTAGAGCTGCAAAGGGGGTGGATCTATGTACCTACAAGAAAGAATGTACAGTATTTGGGGATCTGGTTTTTTGTTTTATCTTTATAA
>NW_015386675.1:447016-460929 GCF_001527695.2 Protobothrops mucrosquamatus | reverse complement strand
GCTCTCATTCCTTGTGTTCAGGAGTTTGCAACTTATGCTGGCCCATCTGCTTAATCATGTACCTCTAGCAGATGGTATATCATTTGTCTTCATTCAAACTCCTCTGGAATTCCTCTGAAGGCACTAAAGCTGGCAAACAATAGAGAACTTGTCTTTTGACAGTGATAGTACTCCTGAAGTATAAGCAGAATCTAAGTTAATGCTTAGAACAGATAAAGTTTAATGTCTGAATGGGCAACCATGGGAGTTGCATAAGCGGCACAGTGGTGCTGTTTATGTGCATTATTATTTTCCTCATGCATTCAAATGCCATTCGGTTATGCTGAAAATCATGATTTATTCCTTGTTATATTGGCATTTGTGTTTGGTATAATGTAAACAATGTCCCTTTATATTTCCAAAAATCTATACTGCAGATTTAACCAGGGTTGAGTCATTCCTTACTGGTGATTAAAGGGCTATGTTTAACATATATCATGAATTATACATTTCTGTAGGGAATGAGGAATACGATAGTTAGTATGAAATTATTAAATATGTAACTTATTCTTCCAATTTGTTCTAGGCTTTGGTATAATGTTGCTGAACATGGTTTTTGGAAATAGGTATACTGTATACTATTCAGCCACATAATCACAACTTCTTTTCTTCCACAGGCAGACTAATTGGCCAGGATCTAGGCAAGTCATTGTAATTCATCCCTTAAATCCCTTAATCTCAGTGATAATAATGTAGCCTCACCAATAATATGATTTTTTTGAAGGGGACATTTGCATGAAGGGAGGCATTTTGAATACTTATAAATGCTGGAAGAATCCTCTTTTTTTCTTTTCTATCTATCTATCTATCTATCTATCTATCTATCTATCTATCTATCTATCTATCTATCTATCTATCTATCTATCTATCTATCTATCTATCTCATCTACCCATCCAGTTGTCATCACTGAACGTATAGATCACTTGACTCAAGACAACTCTGGGTAGTTTGCATAATAAAATAAAAGAATAAAAATTAAAAGAAGACCGAGAGATTTTTCAGAAAATAGCAACATCTGAGTCAATTCTCCTCCATGATATATAGGATGTTTATTTTTGCTGCAACATTGAAAAATCCTCTGCTATTGACAGTCAGGGACATGGAGAAGTGAATGTATAAGTTGATGACCTTGTAGTAGCTGCCTATATGTTATAGGAGAGAGCAACAACAGCCATCACATTATATGCAGGTCTGCAGTGAAAAAGAAATCAGGTAAAAATAAACCCATGATAGGCTTTTTTTTGGGGGGTGGGGGGGTGGGAGGGCCTGAGAAAGAGAATATATCTCCTGCTATGACCCAAGAGTAATCAAATAATGGAGGAAGTAAGTAAAGCTAATCATTAGTAATTCTTAGCCATTCTTCAGTTGCATTTCTTTTGAGTTGTTAACTACCATCTGGTTTTTTTGACTGCAGTACAGGAGGCACTTATTAAAGTTTATGATCCCTAATGTGATAAACAGCAAACTGAAGGCAGGCCATCACTGATCTTTTTATTAAAAAACCCGGCTCACACTGAGAACCTGCAGATCTTCAGAGATGGTTTATGGAAGCTAATTATCAAAGTGTTTTTAGGCACAGAGTTTGCATACCAATGCATATAGAACTTACTAGTACTGTATAAAAGTATAAAAGTTAGCGTAGAGACAAGTGATGATGCTTGGTATTCAAGAGATATGGCATTTACAAAATGAATTCTAGAGTTGTACTGCGGACATACACCTCTGATCCTGAGAATAAAATTGTCGTGGAGGCTTAAGCAAAGTCTGCTTGATTGCAGATCCACAAGCTAGTTTCTCTCAGAAGTGGGTGCATGGATGCGGTTTGACTGCCTATCTGCATTACCCTTCAACAGTTCAGAAGCGGCATTAATGCTGTCATGAGATTATGTACAAAATCATGACCTTTGCAAACAGATACACTGTGCTCTAAATATGTTCACTTTGTGATAGCATAGAATAGATAAATAGATCACCCCATTGCATGTAGCTGGGGTCTCAAACCCAGGCTGTCAGCTCTCTAGTTGACAAGCTCAGGGTCTTTAACTGCCGAGCCATCGCACCTCCCCTTACAAAAGCAATACCTACTTTTCAAAAGTAAAAAGTACCTACTTAAAAAAGTAGGTAGACACAAAATGGCCCTTGCTAGAAAGAACTGTGTCATGACATTTGTTATTAAACGTAGTTGTCCTGTACGGAGCCTCCTTTTTTGTTTTTTCTTAGAACTGAAATGAGTAGAGTTTTAGGCATGAGTAGTTCTACCCTATTTCACTCCATTGTTCTTTTGCCGCAGACTGTTTACTGAGTATTCCACTCAAGTTGCACTCAGTAAAGTATGAAGAAATTCCAAACTTAATTGCGGAACTGATACTTGCACCGTTTGCTGAAAACCGTGCTCCTGTTCTTTTAAATGTTGCAGGAATATAAAGCAAGGCTACATCAGCAGTGTGTGTCTGCTGAGCATGTAATGTAAGAAGTCGTAGCCTTTGGTATGATCTGCTCATAATTAAATTAGACTTCTCAAATTTAGGGAGAAAGCATTCTTTTAAGAGATCGGTTGCCTCATCCACCCAAATTGGTATCCTTTACTTGGATGGATTTTGTCTGTGCAGGGTGTCAGAGACCTGGGCCAGAAGACGCCAGGCTCAAAGCATGTGCTCTACCATTGAGCAATGGTCCTTTGACAAAAGGTGAGGAAATTCAGCTTTAAAATGTGCCCTTGGTAGCGAAGGCTTATTCCTATTTCTCTCCCTTTGGGTTTATTTGCCCTCTCTCATCAATTCTGTGCTCTTTTCCTCACCTAATATAGCGACATAACAACTGTGGGCATTTGTATACCAGCCTCTTTCTGTGCATGTGTACAGAGGTACAAAAACACTATAGAAGACATATTTCATTTTGTTAAGTATAAACTTAACTAACAACAGTTCATGTAGTGACCGTTTGAAGGTACAGCGGCACTGAAAAAAATGTCTTATGTCTGTTTTTCCACATTTATGACCGTTGCAGCATCCCCATGGTCAGGTGATCAGAATTCAGCCACTTGGCAAACTGACTCATATTTATGATGGTTGCACTGTCCTGGGGTCATGTGATCAACTTTTGCGACCTTCTGACAGGCAAAGTCAATGGGGAAGATGCATTCAATTAACAACTGTGTTGCTAACTAGACAATTATAGTAATTCATTTAACAACTGTGGCAAGAAAGGTCAGAAAATGGGGCAAAACTCACTTAACAAATTTTGAGCTCGATTGTGGTTGTAAGTTGAGAATTTCCTATAACAATAACCTAACAAAGAGGGGAGAGAAAGAGATACTGATCTAATGTACATTGAGAGCGAATAAGGTGGTATTTATTGCATTTTGATATGGATTCAGGACTTTAAAAAAAAGATATGTGCCTTTCCTGTCAGATACCATACATAAAAGGATTAAGAATATATTTTATATAAAAATGAGAAGGTAGAAATCTGAACTTCATAAAAAAAAGAATCTGGATGTGATGATTTTTTTATAGGAACAAAGCTCTGTTTCTGAAAGTATTAAAATGACATTTTCTAGTACATATGCATTTATAATATGCATAATCATTAATATTTTAACTTCTTTTACACATAATCAAAACATTCATACAGATGTGGCACCAAATTCTTGTTTGATATAATCAGTGGAAACTTTATGTAGGCTTACTTCACTCCACTCTATTTGATGTTACTTTTATATTTTAAAATGTAAGTATAGTTTACATTTCTGTTTCACAGTAAAACCTGCATCTTATATTGTATATTGTACTGTATAAGCTATATAAAATACTTGTTTACAGACCAGAACTGCAAAGTAATTACCAGCTTTAAAACAAAGTATTACAACTGCTCATTTGAGATATACAAGAATAAATTCAGAAAAATGTGAGGACAGGGAAGAAAATATCTTCATCATTTTCATGCCAGGCTCCAAGTATATTTAAATGAATTAATCCAGTATATCACAAATAAGAAACTCCTTGGATCAAGAACGTGTTTATATATCTTCATTCCTTTGAAAAATGGCATAAATTTTATAAAAATAATAGTAGATAAAAGCATTCTTGTGAAGATGAAGAATAAAAAACAAGAAGTACATGAAACATTTCAGTATTCTTTTAACTTGATTTATAGTATTTGAAACTGGTTCATGCTTGCATAAGCTGGTTAAAGCCTCTTTGATTTCCTTCCTTCTGAATAAATTCTTCTTGTTCATCTGAAAAAAAGAAAACAAAAAACTTAAACTCACTCCTTTTATGTTTGTTAGCACTGAGGAGAAAACAAGCACCTTGTGTTGATTTTGCGGCCTTATCAGATTTACCAATTGGGCCAGGTGTTCACAGGTTTCACATTGTTCCAAGTTTGCTAGTTAAACTAATTTTAATCTTAATCATGCAACAACTTTATTGATCTCGGGCCACAGAATTGTACGTAAGATTTTCCCAAAAACACTGGAAGGCTGTAATTTCTTTTTCTGCAGTGGTTCTATATTTGGCCTTCTCATGTTACTCCTTCCAAGTAAATGTTAGTTCAGTGGTGGTAAGCTATGCTCCATGGAATCCTGTTTCTTGGACATTTAACATAACCTGGGGGTGGTGGGGAAGTTTGCTCTTTAGGACTGCTAGATGGATTTTAGAACAAAATCTCCAATAAGCTTGGCTGGCAACTTAATTAGAAATGCATCATGAAATATAGGCTCTTTTATGGGGATTGAGATTAAATGCACAGAAATGTCTACTCAGATAATTCATTAGGGAAAGGGTTTCCTGAAAAATAAAATAAAAATCATGCATGGAATCGCCTTTCTTTTTTTAAAAAAAAATCTGTATTTTGAGTGTCAAGACTATGCTTTCTGTAAGATGACAATGTTGTACACTTTCCTAGCCTTTCCCCTGTTCTAGGGATGTGTGATCATTGAACTATTTATATTTATATTCAGAAAGAAGCTGAGAAACAGTGCTATCTTTTTGCTGAAAACAAATCCTCTTTTTATTTTTCTAATATATTACAAGAAGTAGATAATTACAAACAAACCCAAGTTCTTACTTTTCAGCCAGTGAACAAAATGTATTTTGACTGCACAGAGAATATGGCTGGGTTGGTTACAGATTATGATTTTCAGTAGTGAGAAAAAGAATGTTTATGACAATTTCAGTACTATTCCATTCATTATTTCAGCATAACATAGATTCTACAGAAAAGTATGCACAATCCCGCCTTTTACGTTCACTCAATCTGAAAATAAACCCTCACACCAGGGCCTTCAGATTAATTTCTAGTTTTTCTGAAACTATGACAAACCTTGTCCAACCGCCAGGAACATTTAACATGAGTTCTCCCAGAGGAAAACAGCCATGAATATTAGAAGGAGAACGAGAGCCAGTTGGACAGAAATATAAACTAGGGAAAAGTGGAATATTCTCAGGAAGAAATAACATTTGGGACGACTGGAAAATAGCCACTTTAAATTGCATAGGTTATATTTCACAATGAGTAAGATGGATAAAGGATTGGTGACTGAGGATTTTCTTGGAAGGCTCTTGAAGGTCTGAACAGTTTTAGTAGGGAGGGTGGAGGAGACAGACTTACGTCAAGCTGAGCTCCTTGGAGAAAGGGTAGGATATAAAGGTGATAGATAATTTCATATGGCTTGCAATACGTGCCATATTAAGAGGTTACATTATAATGAAACAATAAATTACAAACCAAAAAAGCAGTTTGCACCTGGAATTCTTAAGTTCAGGAATTTTGCCTGGCAGATATACTCCACCACCTCTCATCACCTGTATTTTTTTTTGTAATTGGGTGGCATAAAATATTGTGAAGTAAAGAAAAATAAAACCAAATATTAAAAATATACAGTAAAGAAAGAACAAGAAAGAACAGATACAAGACAGCAAAATCCTTCAAAGCCTCTTCAAATTAACAATAGATATATTCATGCAAGAGGCTTAGAGCTTTTTTTTTTCCCCTCCATGAATTGGTTTCTAATGTGAATGTAAACCTTCCATTGGCCAAAGTGTGCATTTGAATTACAAATGGCTCTCTTTCTGGTTTAAATATTCCACTTTGAGAAGGATCTGACATTCACATAAATAGCCTGTGAAAAGCACTCTAAGCCTCATGTGTGGAAGTTCCCACAGTCCCGCAATATTTTCAGGCATCCTGAAATGTATGAATGGCAATTCTGTAAAGGGTCAGCCCAGCTTCTTAAAACAATCCGGGATATTTTAGGAGTACCCAGAAAGAGTTACACTATTGACTTAAGTATGTATATTAAAACTGCAATACGACAACCACAGTAAATTCAATAGATCTTCCTTATGGAGGTTAACAGGAGAGGCCCATCTCTCAAAAACCTTTAGTGGCCACACATGTAATAGTAGACCATGACTGTCAAGGCCACCTCTAATCTGAATTGCTTTGGCCTACTGATTAGAATCCATTGGTTAAAGATGAGTCAGAGATCTTTCAGCATGGCATACGCACCATGGATTAGTTGCACATTTTTTTTGAAGAGTTTGCTAATGTTAAATGTACCCAAGCAAATACCCTTACAGTCTTATATGATGTGCAGTTTAGATGTAGGACTGCCAACTTTTAGTCTCAGACAGAAGGAACAAATTCTCTGAAGGAGGACTTTGAATCACAGAGGGTAGGGATATTTGTGCTTTGCCAAATAATTCTGTTCTTTGCTTCTTTGCCTTCCCTGTCATTTTCCACAATGGAGCAGCAGGCACAGCCAGCTTTCCCCTCTGGTAGGCCAAATGCAATCCGGAGTTCCACTAAAGTCTTCCAGTCAGGATCCAAACCTTAGAAAAGCAAGTAATCCTAGCATGTAGCAATTGTGTTGCAAGCAGGCAGGGTGACAATAGCTTTGGCAAACTGGAATTCTTCATAGTACCCCTAATAGCAAAGCAGTTTCCAATGTTTCCTTCTTTTTACTGCAGTCCCTTCTGCTGTCCCTATGATGCATCAGGTGAGTCGCACCCCAAGCAGCATCACTTTGTCCTGGCCACAGCCTGACCAGCCAAATGGAATCATCTTGGACTATCAACTGCGCTATTTTGACAAGGTAAACTGGTGAAAAAAGTCCAGAGTTAAAAATTAGCATTTGAGTTTGGGTTTCAGTTCCAGTTTTGCCATCTATAGCAAGTTTACGCAGTAAAATTTAATAATTACAACTGTTGTGGTTCCTAGTTCCAAGAAACTAGGACTGGTCCAGAAAAGTTGTATCTCACCTACTAAGTTCTCAGCAGCCATAGAATAGTTGTCGGGTTCTTTTAGAGTAGGCATGGGACTTTAAAATCAATTTAGGATTCTGGAATAGACTTCCCCTAATTTTTCTTCTCCTGTTTAGGAAGTGAGCATGCTACCCTTTTATATTACTAAAACAGTTGGGAAGCTGCCACTACCACAGGATCTCATCTTGCATCATTCCAGAAATAAACAAAGCAGAAAGGACCCACATGGGAAGGATAAAATTCCGTAGCTTCTAGACCAGAAAAAATTCATTTCCTGAATGGGCCACTAGTGTGATGGAAAAGAGCTGCGTTGTTATTATTGCCCACCATATTTTCATTTCAGGGTGCTCATGTTACCAGGATGGGGTGGATAATAGTTATAACAAGAAAGAGTCTTAAGAGTTTATTGGAAGCCATGGGTTGTACTGAAAGGATGAGTCAGGCAATCCATCCTTGGAACATTTTTTCCCCTTTCCCTCATGCAAAACATTTTTATTGTTCCTTTAGCTATCCATCCTCGAGAATAAAGGCAGAAGTAGTTGGTAATTTGAATTATTAGTTCAGGAGTTTGGGCAGAAAGGAAGTTGACTAAATAACAAAAATGTGGATGCATCTGACAAAAGACCATTGCTGAGCATTGCTGAGGTTGCTGAGGTTGAAGAAGTGGAAGTCTATTGATCAACCTGTATTGGTTTCTAGTCAGAAGATGAGGACACTTCATTCACCTTAACCAGTGAGACTAATATGGCCACCATCTCCAGTCTAAGCCCAGGGAAGATATATGCTTTCCAAGTACGAGCCCGGACAGCAGTGGGTTATGGGCCCTATAGTGGAAAGATGTATTTCCAGACTCTTGTAGGAGGTAAGTGACACATCTTCTGAGTTTCCAAACCTAGATTTTTCAATACTTCTCTCTCACGCTCATACTTGCTTGAACAATTTTCTCTTTTTATTACTCTTTTGCTCCTGCCTCATAAACTTTTTATAGCCTTCACATACCTAACAGGTTAACATATACCTTGAGTCGCCATCTGCTTATGTATTTTCAAGTGTTGTGTCATTTCAATATGTGGCAACGCTTAGGCATCTAAGACACAATCTAATGAGGAATTATCCTGGACAAGCTTCATCATTTCAATGTGACTTTTGGAGAAGAACTGTTTGGTCAGTTGTGACCATGTGAATTGCATATGTGTTTAGCCAGAGAGATAAAATCAATTGCAGGAGCTGTGTAGAAGTACTTTTGAAGAAAGGAAGGAAGAGCTTTGGCGAAATTGACAATTAAAAGACCTGATTTTTTTTTAATTTTAAAAATGAATGAAATAAAGTGGCATAATACAACTGAAGTGTGTATGTGTGTTAGAAACAGAAAGAAAGGCTGAGAGATTTGAAAAGTCTCTTATATTCTGCTAGATGATAAAGCAAAACTGCATGGAGGTTTTGTTGCTCAGAGAAAACCTTACATGGAAAGGGGACCTGATGGAGTCAGCATAACTATGACCCTTCCTGTTCTACACACTCGGATGCTTCAGACAGGGGAAGCAGGGCAATTGGTGTCTGAAGCTCTTAACAACATTTTGAGAAAGCTTGTTCAAATGTTAAGACTGTATTAGAGGGTTTCATAATAATAAAGATTATATATAAGAAGACAACAGACTGCCTTCCTTCTTTGACAGGTGAGCGCTCTGAGATGGTTCAGGATCGGTTGCCTCTTATTGTAGGCTCGGCATTGGGTGGACTCGCCTTCATGGTAATTGCTGCCATTGCCATCCTGGCCATTGTCTTTAAAAGGTAGGTGTTCTGCTTTCACCCTCGTAAAGATATTGTTGATTCAACACAAAACTATTCCCAAGTAAGGGAGTTCAGTGTGATTTTGGAAAGCTGCTTTCAAACAGGAATCCCATTATGTCCCGGAACTCTTATCGAGAGAGACGGTCTGCTATTTTTTCCCATATTATATATATCATCTGCAGTGTTACATATTACACAAGATCATTTGGAACCTAGATATGGTATGTGTGGGAAAGAAGGCATACCATTCTTTTTTGACCTCATATTCAGACCTTGAGATAATTGGAGAAACATGACAAGGTTAGGATTAGGGTTACAGTTATAGAAGAGCGCCTTTGGTCAATATGTCAATTGTAGACATACTATTTCTACTAATACGTTTAAAGGAAGACTGTAAACAAGGGATAAACAATATGTAGGCTGCTTTTGGCAACCTATGTGCAGTTCCACAATGTCCAAGGTACAAACCTTTGAACCCTTTTTTTTAGGGGAAGGGGAATGTTAAATAATGGAAATGATCTATTAAGCTTTGCTGGGCTTTAAAGCATCCAGAACATTCTTAAACATTACCCTTCCCTCCAAATGAGCTACATTTTTCAATTTTGGGGATAAAGGAGTAAATAGATAAGCCTGTGGAAAATTTGTTGCTACTATAACCCCACGACCCATCCACTGATAATGTATGTTTGGCCAACCCCACTTGCTTTGTGACATTATAATATCACCAGTCATGTGACTCCAAGCCTGAAAAAGAAACATCTCCACTATAATTCAAAGGCAGGCAATCTCCAAGTTTAGTCTCCAATCTAATTTCTAACAGCCCCTGCAAGTAATCAGTTTAGATTTCTGTTAAGAGTTGTCTCACCTTTACCTAGCAATCTGCCACTTGGTGAGACAGAAGTTATCAAAAATAGAATAAATAGGGTGTGAAAAAAATAATGGGTTCCCTAGTCACTATTTGTTTCAGGCCTAATCACTATTAGCAAGTTTCCCCAAATAAATAAAAATCCCCATCTCTGTTATAGATCAGTTTAAAACTTCTTTAAAATAGCGAATAAGCAAGCTATTTGAAAGTAGAATCTTTTAGTCTTTAGCTCCAATCGTCATTCCAACTTCAACTGAAATCTGTTACTAATTTTTGTTTAATCACCAAATCTCAAAACTAGATATAATTATTCATGTAATCTAAAGGCTATTAAAGCACACTGGAGTTCCAATCAAATCCATTTCATATCCTTACTTGGTACTCTGCCCAATGCATTGAAAATCTTGTTCAAAATGCAACTTTTAGAGATGTATCATAAACTCTGTCACCGAGTGAATAGTCATGGTCTCCCCTTTATAGCATCTAACTGGGAATATGGGCATAAATTGTCTTTATAAATGGATATGTGTTTCTGAGTATCAGAACAAATGGTAAAAAGTGCACAAATTGAGCCTATGTTACATCTGATTATCATATAAATTCCCAGTAGAATTACTGGTGTCACTTCACTGTTCAAGTGTCCATTCAGTACTTAAGAATATCATAAGAGCTCTGCCAGATCAGACTAGCTGACATTATGTTTGTACTACATAATTTAATTTATTATTCCTCTGTACTTCCTCCATCTTTATTGAAAATTGCTTTAGGGTTTTATTAAAATTGCTTTTCAATAAAAATTCAAAGTATTTTGAATAAAGAAATATGTGACTTATTATTTCCAGTATTACAACAATGCTCCCCTAAACCAGTGGCATATTTTACGGTCACAGCATTGGATGATCAAATGGTCATTTAGTGCAATTTTCTGCTAAAGCTGAAAAAGTATTATGCTGATATTTTATTGGCCCTTTTGTGAAGTATTTTATTTTGTATCCTACAATCAGTCAGTTGAAGTTCAGATTTAGCTAGCATAAAAAAAAGAGAACAATCTTTTCTCTTTCTACTCTGTCCTCACTATGAGTAAGTTTCTACATTCCTTCTGATTCCTTTACATTGAAAGGAAGTTATATTTAATATGACCTACGCATAACCTATGAGCAAACATAGAATGATTAGATATTCATGATCTTCTTCCCCCTTCAAGTAAAATCCCACTATAGATTGCTTCTACAATATCGAACATGATTTTGACTGCTCTTGCCTGCATCTTTTTCATAGTTCTAGAAGAGTCCTTTGGACCTGATGCATCTAACAAAATCATCCTATCTTAGTTTTCCTTTTATGTTTTCTTCTTCCACAGTAAGAGACGAGAAACTCCATACACAGATCGCCTACAACAGTACATAAGCACTCGGGGTAGGTGATTGAGAGTCTTCCCTTTCTTTAGCTGCCTCTTCTCTCCAGCTCATAGCTGATTCTGGAATCTGTGGTCTCCCTCGCAGGCCTTGGGGTCAAATATTACATTGACCCTTCTACCTATGAAGACCCCAATGAAGCTATTCGGGAATTTGCCAAGGAAATTGATGTGTCTTTTGTCAAGATAGAGGAAGTCATTGGATCAGGTAATGAAGCAATATTTTCTGATTTAATCTCTGCTGTCTTATTTGCTCCTTAGCCCTATTTTTCAGTACAGTTGTTCTCACTTGGAACCTCAAACATAGTTAAATCTCTCATTGTGACCTCTTTTTTGTTGGGTTGCAACTTACCGATGTTCACAAGGGTCCACCCAGTTGTCAGATGTTCCTCCCATTTATCTGGTTTTATTTATCTAATAGAACTTCACTCAACTGGCATTACAGCATCTTCACCGTGCAGGCTTCATCTTAGGTATTGGAAGAATTAAAAATGGGTACATTCTAGGAAAAGGAGTGTGTAACAATGTGCTGTGCTTCAGATCCAAAACAGAAAAGATGCTTCAAAATAGATGGGTTGTATATGGTTGATGCCTCCTTAAAAAAGAGGCATATTTTTTTCTTTACTGTATTCTTATTTTTCTTCCCATTTCTCTTTGTAATTTCCCTTTTTTCTTTCTTTTCTGCATCTTCTACTCCTTCTTTATATTCTTCTACTTTTCCAGTTTGTATTAATTTTTACCGTTGTACCTAAAATCTTTAACAAAACTATTATAAAAATGTGTCTTTTCCTCAGCTCGCATATGTCTCAGGAGAATATAAATTTGAGGTAAGGAGGCACTGACAGCTCTTTCGTGCCTGCTTCAAAGCCCTTGTTGCACCCTGCTGAGAGCTTGTTAATTTAACTGCATATTTTCCTGGGATTGCCCACCCCCATTGTAGCATTTTTCCCCCTTTAGATCTGAAGCTCTGCACATCCCTAGAACTGTGCAACAATGAAGGAATGCATGGAATACTCTTTCCATGTAGACTTTCCCCATTATTTGAGAAGGGGCAGAATTTTATTCAGTTCACACCTGCTGCTGAAATAGGATGGGGAAACATTTCCTCATGATGTAATCCCACACTAATGCAAAATATATACAATTATCAGAATTACAAAGGACAGAGCCAGTTGCAGAAAGAAAAAAGTAAGCAGTATTATATAAGAAAGGTGTAGAGGGGTAAGAAATATCTCCCTGTAAAGGGTCTGGTACTCTTTTTGGTTAATTTGGTCTAATGGTTAAGGCACCAGGCTAGAAAACAGGAGACTCTGAGTTCAAGTCTCAGCTTAGCCATGAAAGCCAGCTAGGTGACCTTGGGCCAGTCATTCTCAGCCAACTAACCACACAGGGTTTGCTGTTGTGGGGGAAATAGTAGGAGGAAGGTGTCTTGGATATGTTTGCTGCCTTGAATTATTTGTAAAAACAATAAAGGCAGGATATAAATAAAAAAATAAATAAAAAATTATGAGGGCTGAAGCTCAAGACTGAGCTCTTCTTGTTCTCTGACCTTCTTCGCCTTCTGAATGGCAAAAAACTCCTAGTCTACTGTAGCTTCTGTTTTCTTTAAGACAGAGCTTTAGAGCATTGGGTTTTTTTTGTGTAGTTGTTTGCTTGTTTCTATTTTTTCCAGGCAAGTTGCTTCTTGAGTTCTTAGACATGTTTTTCAAACTTGGCAGCTTTAAGATAGGTGGACTTCAAATCTCAGAATTCCCCAGCCATGCTGGTTGGGGAAATTCTTGGAGTAGAAGTCCACCCATCTTAAAATTGTCAAGTTTGATTAAAAAAAAAACTTTCTCAAATAGAGCAGACCAAAGATTGTATCAATTGTGAAAGTGTGTAGATTGTTCAGCCGAGCCTCGGAGGACTGAACCTCAATCAGTGCTCAGAACTTCGGAGTTTGTCAAAACCCTGTTTCAAAGATAAAAGAGGGAATTGCCTTGCCTGATTTGAACTTGGGCAATATAGTAACTTTACCAATGAAAATGAACTCCAGAAAGTGATGAAGGGCTTGGTTCTCAAATAGTAGAGCCCACAGTCTTACCTCCCCTCTGCACTTAAATTATGCAAGCACCAGTTCCTCCTCTGGCTGATGTGGTGTCTTTTCCATCCCTTACTCCTGGCAGGAGAATTTGGAGAGGTGTGTTTTGGCCGCCTGAAGCCTCCAGGGAAGCGTGAATACATGGTGGCTATTAAAACCCTGAAGGCCGGCTACACTGATGAGCAGCGGCGGGAATTTCTAAGTGAGGCCAGCATCATGGGACAATTTGAGCATCCAAATGTCATCCGCCTTGAAGGTGTGGTCACCAAGAGCCGCCCCGTCATGATTGTCACTGAGTTCATGGAGAATGGTTCTCTGGATTCCTTCCTCCGGGTATGACCATCTCGGTTCCCTCTTTCCTTGCCTGCTTCACTTCCCCCCTTTCATTTTACATCTATTATATTTATTACTATTTATTTATTTCAGTTACTTTTTAGCATTTGATTGATTGATTGATT
>NW_015386675.1:382247-446579 GCF_001527695.2 Protobothrops mucrosquamatus | reverse complement strand
TGGATCCAGGAGGACCCCCAAGTTGCGTACCCTCTCCGAGGGAGCCAGAGTTTCGCCCCCTATAGTCAGCGATGGAGTCAGCTGACCATACCTGGGAGCCGGCAACCACAGCCACTCAGCCACTTGTAAGGAATCGTTATTATATTATTAAAAGTCATTATATAATCATTAAAGTAATGCCCAAGCAGTATACTAAATAGAATAACATAAAATACAAGACATAGGGAAACGATTTCAGTAAAATAATATGGCAGCATGCATCTCTATAATGAATTTTGATAAAATAATAATACCCCTGATATGGAGTAAAAGGGAGGCCTGAGCAAAAAAAAAGTTTGTGGGCATTAGAGTTGGAAAAAAGAGTTACCGATATGCTGAGGGGAGAGGTGGGGGGGAGCAGTCAAAGGCACAGAAAGGAATGCAACAAACTGGAAGGAATAGTGTGGAACTGTTTTTAAATCATTATCTTTCTTTCTGATTGGCAGCTAACCACACCACTCAGTGTCATTAAATTGAAGGTGAGACTGATATACATGCTAATAATATAATATAATAATAATTATACTTGATCAGGGGACAAAAATCCCATAATCTAGTCTAAATACCTGGCTGACTATGTGACCAACTATAATAATATATTATCCAGAATTTTGTGTCTTTCTTATCAATAGTTGTTAACTCTGGTGTGTTGTGTGGTAAATGCTTGTCTATTTGAATTTTAAAGTCCCAGAGCACTTTAGCTTCTTCATTTTGTAGTCCTACTAGTTCTTGCATTGTAATACCTGGAGACAGCACATAGAATAAAAAGAATTGGACAAATTCACAAAATACAAAGACCTGCAAATAGAAGTAGAACGGCAATGGCAAGAGAAAGCAAAGATGGTACCAATACTATTAGGCACTTTCAGTGCAATTGCAAAACACCTGGAGCACCACTTGAATATCATTGGCACTGACAAAATCATCAATAGTCAAATGCAAAAAGTAGCTTTACCTGGAACATCCTGCGACAATACCTTTACACCATCAAAACAACATCTGCCTATCTCAGGTCCTTCAAAAAGACTTAACAAGTAGACAAAAATGACAAAACCTGTCTAAAAATGTGGCTGACTGTGCAACCAACCATAATGTATTAAACTTGTATGCTGCCCAGTTCTCAAAGACTCTAAACAAAGAAATGACAAATCAGTAAAACACAAAGCATACAAAGTACAACCTGGGCTACTGAATGTTAACAAGCCTTTCCCTGGAAAGAAGCAGGAAATATCAGTTGAAGGAATGTGATTCAATCATAACCAAGAGATATTTCTCAACCAATCAATAGCTATAACTGAACAAAGGGGACCTATTTTTGTAAAAGAGCAAAGGATTGTTGTCTTCTAGGCTGTGCTGGGTGCATGAAAATAGGAATTCGTAGATTAACAACAGTGACATGGTATACTCCAGTGACTGGAAGAATTAGAGATTGGTTTGGGGGGAAATGATTCAATGTACTTGAATGAATATAATAAGGGGGAAAATTACAGTGCAGTCCAGAAAAGTGACTGGATTCGTCAGAGACCCAAGACAGAGATATAAAATGGTGATGAGTGAGGATTTGCTTAGAAAAAGTTCTCTATTTGGAATATATGTTATTCCATATGTTAAAGGGGGAAGGGATAAAAAAAAGTATCTATAGGAGTGGGAATTTATAAAAATAACAATTATCAATTGTCAAAAGTGGAATTAAATGCTATAAATATTTCAACTTAATTCAATTTAAAATAAATAATACTTAATTCAATTTAAAATAAATAAGAATGTTGAAAAATGGTAAGGTTACAATTGTAGATAGTTTACCTCAGACATGTCAAACACAAGGCCCGGGGGCCGGATGCGGCCCGCGAAGTGGTTTCATGTGGCCCGCGAAGCCATCCTGGAAACAGTGCGGGAACGGCCCCCACTGCCCTGGCCCTGGCCCAGGACGGCCGGGAGCCAATGTACAATTTTGTGGTGGCCATCTATGCTGAAATGCATTCAGTCTTAGCTCCACAAGGCCATCTAGAAACAGCAAGGAACCAGCCCCTGCCGTGTCGGCCCTGCCCCCTGGGTCCATGCTGGGGAGGTGTCACCCTTTGTGAGGAATGAAGAAATGGACCATGCCTTGGCGCTTGCCCCGGTCCCACCCCCTTCTGCCAGAGACCCTCAGATCTGTCCCACTCCTGCCCAGGCCCCCACAGGCACCCTTGACACGAACGATGTAGAGCTGGCCATGCCCACCCAGTAGGCCGCACCTACCCTGGCCACACCCACCCGGCCCCCCGAGGGCAACTGCAATGCTGATGCGGCCCTCAATGAAATTGAGTTTGACATCCCGAGTTTACCTGGAGGAATGATAAATTTGAGGTATGATTTGCTTGTGAAGTGGCTGAATGATTTGTGTAAAGCAGGTGTGAAGGCTGCATCTCTACTTGACATTTGGAAGAGTGCTAGTACGAGTCCCCTATGCAAAGGGAAGAGAAACAAGAGCGAGTGTACAAATTATGATGGGTTTAATTTGTTAAATATGCTTGGGAAGGTGTTGGCAGAATTCTAATGAAGGGTTAGGAGAGGTAAAATTTGCATCCTTAGGTTTGGAAGGGAGAACGTTGACCAGATGTTTGCTCTTCAGCAAGTCATTGAGAAATATAGGAATGTGAAAATGTTTATTGTACATTTGATAATTTAGAGAAATGATAAATGAAATTTTCAGACATTTATGTGAGACTGGAATTGAAGGTTGGTTGTTGAATATAATAAGGGCAGTATATAATGAAAGCATTACATACTGTCCTTGGAAGCATCTGTAAGAAGAAATGGTAGGCTTACAAATGGTTCAGCATTAAGTAGGGAATAAAACACAAAAAAGTACATGTTTCAATCTGTGAGTAATGTTATTTATGGATATACATATAATGAATGCTTATGGTGGCATTGGAGATGTGTTGATTGAGGATGTAAACACTTATAAGCTTTTGTATGAAGTTTATGTTGGGTTGTATTTATGCTGTGTTATGATAAGATAAAATTATTTGCTGTAAATGTTAAGAGTCTCTCCATGTGCTATCGTGTATTGCAAACCAAGGTAATTGTGTTTGACAAGGAAGGATGGAATGTTTTAGGTTATAGGTAAATGGCAAAAATCTAGAAGAAGGAGATGAATTTCTGTATATTAAATATTGTCTAACATAGTACTTACTAAATGGGGAATTGAAAGGAGAAATTTGAAGAAAGATAATGGGTTGGTAGAAATGTTTTTCTCCAAAAGTAAAAATGGTTGTGTATAAAAGTGTGCTTCTTCTCCTTTGTTATATGAAAGTGAGAATTGGTAATGTCAGAAGACAATAAAAGTAACTTGAATACAGTAGGGTCTAGAGCAAACAGGAGCTGAAAAGCACATGGATTGAATACAAAAGCAAGTGACACATATCAAATAAGTGCGTAGGCGTGTTTGTATGAAGAGAACGAATGAAGATCAAATTGAAAAATTAAAAAAAAGGAAGACTGAAAGGGTCAAGAAGCAGAATGAGAAATCATGATTGGATGGAGTATTGTGATCACCCCAAAGAAAGAGGCAAGAATTTTAAACCACAAAAGGCAACATACAAAGCAATGATTCACTGCTGTAAAAGCAACCATGGTTGGCAAGGCTGGCATGATATGGAGAAGTACAGTGCACGAATAATTTTGTTATATAAGCTAGGTTTAGCTTATTTTTCTTTCCTTTCTTGTTCAATGGATTTAATTTCTTTGACTTATTCTTCTTACTCCTTTTCTGCACTTTGCATAATATTGCTTACTTTGAAAAGGGCTGGTGTGATGTTTATACAGACATCTACTCTAGAGTTCATATGAAAGCATAGAAAATATAATCTTCTATGTATTCTGGTGAATATATTCATTTAAAAATGAATGTGTGTTTCTAAAGAAGCTGAACTCAATTTTCTATGCTTGCATCTGTTGTGGCATTTTTATAGTTTTAAAATGTACTTTAATAATGGTAGGATCACTAACAAAAACACAGAAGTCAAAGGAATTGTTGAATAAAATTTCCAGATGTAGGGAAAGACGAAGCCAGTGTCTTACAATATTAAAGATTCAACAATACATGGTAGACATTCATAATGTGTTATCTTATTAAATTAATTAAGAATTATACAAAACAAACTTATCAAAATCATAGACAATGAATAACATAATAATTTGTTGTTTATCTGCAGTTTCAAAACAGAATAAATTAAGATGATTACTATGCATCCCTAATCATACTCTAATCTTACAAATTGGTTTTTTATCATAATAAATTATCCCAAATGTTTCTTAGACATTCATCCAGCAATGGATGATTATTATTGCTTAAGTGTTTTGTTCTCCTTGATATAGTTGCCACAACAAGATCAAAATAAATGTTTTTCCTCTTGGGATGAAGCATATAAAGATATGCACACACAGTCACAGATACCAATTTAATCATGGCTAAATTTGTTCCATCAACTTAAAAGGCACTACAAAATGAGCAATTTCCAAACCAAAAAACATATTAGCATCTATTATATTTGTTGTTATCCTTCTGCACAGATTCCTAATCTCTGTATGGGTCTGTGCCCATACTACAGCTTTTACAGTATCATTAAATTTAGTACTATGATACACATATTTTCTTAACATTTATTAATATTCCCACATTCTAATGTGTTTTAGAAATATAAATGTATTTTATATTAAATTCACTATTATTCTATTTTCAGTGTATTCTTTTTGATCCTCACCTACACGAACCACCAGCTTTTGTCTAGATGTTAATTCTTTCTTAACTGAAAGCAGTAAACTCTATTCAAACATTATGTATACTGATTATTATTTGTCCCAATTATTTCAATAGGTAGCCAAATGTCCTTACAATAAAATTGGGGCAATAATACTTTAAAAGAGTATTTATACCATAATCTATTACAGAAGATCAATTCCTTAATTCTAGAGTATAAGGAGTGAAATTTTACTCAAATTATGCTTAATCCCATATAATTGATTCTTTGTATGCATAATAGGCATTTATATAATGTTCATACAAATATTAATTGGAAATTTCCCAATAACTGTTATTTACTGTACATGATCAGGAATTCATATCCTAGAAGAGAGATTTTTGACATGATTATCAAAGTTTGCAAACTGCCATAGATTAAACTACTTTTTGTCTCAATAATATTTTTAAATGCAGTAGCTTTTGTGTATCGGAAGATGAATATTAAAAAGAGACACTTCAGAGTAGGCAGTAGCTTTTTAGATAGCTGTAGTTAGTGGGAAATGTTCCATTTACTTCTCTGTTTTTTAAATATAAATTAATATTAATTAAAATTAAATGACACTAAATCTGATGAATAGGATACAGATTTAGTTCTGATTACAGTTAGAACCACTGAAATTGAGATATTTCATTTAAAATATAGTAGATAAAATTTAAGATTTAGAATTTTTTTTATTCAGACATTTTATTGATCTCACTGGGCCTACTATCTCTTATATCAAGAAATAATATTCCAAGTTCCCAAAATAATTTTTATAGCCTGAAGATCTGTCCTTGTAAGTTTAGAAATCTAGTTCTACCGGTGACGGTTTTAGCCTCCTCCCATGAAGGCCAAAGTGTGTAGATTGTGTTAATCAGTGAGTTGTGAAAACAAGAATGCTTTATTTTAATGGTGTGGAAACACGTTTCAAAATTCCATATTAATTCACGTGTTTTAGAATCTGCTAATGCACCTGAATCTGACTGCCAAATGAAGAGATGCTTTAATTGAATATGCTTTCATTTTACCAATTTAGGCAATCCAAATTACTTTTGCAATTACTCATGATTTAAAAATCCAATTGACAATAGAAGGATCCAGAGTATTAATATTCCTATTTGCCTGTGATTTCAAAAGAAAATGTGTCCTCTGCTATTTTGAAAACCAGAATTGTCCCGGAGCATCAGCTTCTCATGTAAATAAGGGTCAAAAATTAGGCAACCATCCCAGCATCTTCCAAATGTGCTTTGTAGCTTTTAATGCAGGAAATATAATAGCAGGATAGAAACGCCTAATAGAGGGAGTGGGAAAATCAGACCAGGGTTAAGGAAAGAGTGAAATTGCAAATGCTGCTATTTCTAAAGTCCCCTTGGTTCATTCCACCCATGGTGGTCAGTGAGTGGGGGTGGCACCTCATTGTTTTTCTTCAATAACTCTTTTCCAAAACATTTAGAGATCATGTTTTGCATATGGACGTTGGTTTCAGAAGTAACTTCATACTGGAGTTGCTAAAATGCTTTGGATCTTGCTCAAGCACGTCTCTTCTCTGTTAGTAATTGAATCAGCCAAATTCTTTTTTCTGTGCAAGCCTAAAAAAAATGCAACTGCTCAAAGGAATCTACTCATTAAAGTTAATGCATGTTTTACCGCAGCAGGAGGTTTTGCTGAATTGTATAGATTTGTATTTCGATTTTTTAAATGATGTTTTAATACTTGGTGCTGCCTAGAGTCATTTGTTTTGGTGGCCTTATAAATCCAATGTGATGTTGGTGCTATTGAAATGTAGTGTTCCTTCCAGGTTTCAGTTGCTTCTGAAATATTTGCAAAGCATTCAAAGCCCTTGTACTTACTTACTTGGGGATCGAAATTCTTAGACTCATGATTTCCTTTTGAGTGGCCCCCTTTTTATTAATTACTTCCAATATGTTTAATTTGACAACATTGCTAAACACACCAGGTTTTTAATCTGTTCAGACAACACCTCTGTAAAGTCTCTAAACTGCTTATCTTTTCACTGCTTGGAAGTTACGGATGCATTGACAAACACGGCCCCTTTAAGAACAGCAAGGCCGGTACTAATGAGTGGACCAATGACCCGTTCAAGGGTTACAGCACAGAGGCAACCAGTTATATAAACTAACTCCCGGATCCGGCATTTTTTACACTCTGACGATGTTGGTAGTTTGGCCGACGAAAGCTTAGTACTTTTTGTAGATTAAACAGCTTTGGTTTAAGATTTTTATCCTGGTGTTCGGATACTTTTATTACTGCCACGATATGTGTATACCCGGGATTCTTGTTTTTAATGTTATTAAAGATATGTATGTATGTATGTATGTATGTATGTATCTCCAGGTCTTTAAGATTCCTGAAGCTTGTTGTTTTTATTTGCTAATCTTTTTTCACTTCTAGCATCTTTATTCAATTTCCACTGAAGTTAGTATGTCTGGTTTGCAGCTGTCACGCTTTAGAGATTGATCCCAAAATACTCTTTCCAAACAAAAAGCCCATCAGACAGAGACCAGGATTGAATTAATACTCCACTGTGATGAAGATTTTTTTTTTAATACAGAAAAACAAAGAAGCTCTACCTGCAAAAGCCAAGCACAAATATTGCACTTTAGAAAGAACTAGATTGGAAATGGTTCATTCAGAAAACCTAATAGCTTCTTGAGTCTTTTCCTATCACACCTGTCAGGTGCAATTGAATCTTGCACCAAGCTGTAATTATTTAGGCTCATCTTATTCAGTCTGCATTGGGATTGTCACACTACTGATGCAGATGAGAAATTAGAAAACATTTAAAGTAATATCTCATAGACGTTCTTCTTTCTTGTTTGTAACTTACAGCAAAAAGAAGGTCAGTTCAGCATGTTGCAGCTAGTTGGCATGTTGCGGGGCATAGCAGCAGGCATGCGTTATCTCTCAGATATGAATTATGTTCACCGGGATTTGGCTGCCCGCAATATCCTGGTCAACAGCAACTTGGTTTGCAAAGTATCAGATTTTGGCTTGTCAAGATTCTTAGAAGACGATGCTTCAAACCCAACCTACACTGGGGCCTTGGTAAGTTCTTATACAAGAAAATACTTTTTCATGAATCTGTAATAATCAGGCAGGATTCTGAGTTTGCATTGTGCTACATTTAAGTGTTGCCTTATTTGTATTTATCAAATTTACTTGCCACCCGTCTCGTGGTTCAGGCAACTCTGAGCAGACCGTCTCTGGGTCTTCTGCTAAAGTTGTTGTCAGTCATCTAAACAAAGTGAAAAATATGATTTATTTCTCTTTATACTGAAGAATTAGGTACATTTTAATGGTATTTGTTTTTTAATTTATACCCCACCTTTATTATTTTTATAAACAACTCAAGGCAGCGAACATAGTCTTTCTTTGGTTATCGCAAGTTTTCTTTAATGAAGCTGCCATTGTTTTGGAATGCACTCTATAGGAATTTTAGTTCTGCTACTAAAATCAGTAGGAATCTCTTTCTGCTCTGCTAAAACTATTAACTGACTTTTTTAAAAAAAATCTAAGCACTGACTTAATTTCAGTGGACTTGTTTTGAACTGAGAGCTGTTTGATGCATGCTGCTCTTCTTTTCCTTTAAAATTATAGGGTGGCAAGATTCCCATTCGTTGGACAGCTCCAGAGGCTATCCAGTACCGCAAATTTACATCCTCAAGTGATGTCTGGAGCTATGGTATTGTAATGTGGGAAGTCATGTCCTATGGAGAGAGACCCTACTGGGACATGTCCAATCAAGATGTAAGTTTTAATGTGGCCCAAACACTAAAAGAACATGCTTTGAACTAGACATTTACTTTTTGGATAGCATTCATGTACCGGTATATGCCAATGGGAGCATGTCCTTATGCCGTTCTTCCTTTGTTGTTAGGTAATCAATGCTATCGATCAGGATTATCGTCTTCCACCACCTCCGGACTGCCCTACTGTTTTGCACCTGCTGATGTTGGATTGTTGGCAGAAAGAACGGGTCCAGAGGCCGAAATTTGAGCAGATAGTCAATGCCCTAGACAAGATGATTCGCAAACCATCTGCTCTCAAAGCGACTGGCACGGGAAATAGCAGGTAGGAAGAGAGCATCAGGGAAGTGTGTAATCCACAAATTGGAGAGGATGATAGAAAAGCTGTGTTTTGAAATGTAGAGATCAGGTGTAACTTCTAGGTATTAACTTGGAATCTGATGTTTCCTCTGGACAAAGAAAACAGTAATCAAAAAGTTCCTGATACCTGTTATACATGTAGAGTCAACATAAAGTATGCAAACTCTTCTTAAATGGAATCCTGTGTTTAAATACTTTACAAGGGATAAAAAATAGTGAAGGGAATCAAATGCACGGACACTGATAGCAAAAAGCCAGTAAAGGCAGGAGTAAATGCATTTGTCAGGATGGGAAATGTTTTGTAATAGTCATGGCAGATGAGACCTGGATTTCCTTGGGGAAGAGGAGAATTCCTTGGATTTGAGGAAGAGTTTGGGAATCTAAGCTATTCTGGATAGGTCTTACGCTGCAATATATGAATATTTCCCACTACAAAATGCTATTATCAGTTTTGAGCAACTGCAAAAAGAAGTGTCTTGGAGGGCCTTAGGTTTCTCATCACTGATGTACAGTATCTAGGGGTGATATATATATATATCGCCCCTATATAGGCAGACAACTAATTTCTTCCTTTTACCCATAGAAGCCAAAGCTTATCTCTTGTTTCTAAGTCTTCATCAGTAGCATCACATTCTTTCCCAAGTTTATATCCATGTTAGCTTGAAAAAAAGCAAATATTATAATATATAATTATAATATATAATATATAATTATAATTATAGCCATAGCTACATTTTGCATTGCTCTAACATTATCCTACAACACATAATGAAAGTAAATTAGTATTATTTTTTCTTAATTGCTAAAAGAAGAAGTGCGATTCAAAGGGAAGAGAGTTCATAAAAGGTGAGATAAGGTGGAAACAAGAGTACTGTGGCTCATAGCCTACTCTCAGCCCACTATGCAGTACAACGACGATTGTTATTTTGCTCTATTAATAGAGTTCTTGATTTCAGATTCTGTGTTTATTAAATAAATAGCTGTATGGTAGGCAGTTAAATTAGAACAATTCTTGAAGGCAATGGCTTGTGGGTTGAGCAAGGTGTGGGAACTGATCACAGTATCTAATGAGCAAAGGTGAAAACATGAAATTGGTAAAGAGAGGTTTGCCTCTGTTGGTGATGAGGTGATTGTGGAACCTTCTCAACAAAAGATGATAATAATGCTTTAGAAATTCCTACGTTCCCATGTGTTTTTCCCAGCTTTATACAACTAAAATCTTGGGGTCAACAAAGAGGAGTTCCCTGGGGAAAGATGCAGCCAAGATTAGATGGATTCAGAAGTAAGAAAGGAAGTCCATCTTGTTGGCATAGAAACATTTTCCCATGGGTATCACAAGCTTTCATCCAGACCCGGGAAAGAAGAGAGAAATCCTTAGTTGTACATAGGAGGTTTTTTTTGTTTTTAAAAACAACTTTGAATGCATAAAGGTGCCTTTATTTCTGCCCAAAATTATCAGAGAAAGAAAAGCAAAACATAGAATATTTTAGAAGAGGAATAACAGGAGCCTTCTTTAGTAACATGGTTTAAATTCCATTTAAAACCTCTTCAAGTATCAGGTGCACCTGTAGAAAGCACAAATAAAACCCATCTAAGACCTCAGGGCTGCTTGGCAGATGTATCTGGCAGAACTGAGGTTGGCAGCAATTCCCTGTAGTGTGTTTTGCATGTTTCAAAAGTCACATACTTTGCCACTTCTCCTGAAGCATTTTGAATGGCTGATGCTGAACATATCTCAGTTTGTTCTTGTGCTCTTTGAAATGTCCCTCTTCTTTTCTTCCTTATAGACCGTCCCAACATCTACTAAGCAACTCGCCCCCAGACTTCCCTTCACTCTCCAATGCCCATGAATGGCTGGATGCCATTAAGATGGGACGTTACAAGGACAACTTTGACCAAGCTGGCCTGGCTACATTTGATGTCATCTCACGCATGACTTTAGAGTAAGAACTATATCTCTTATTGTGTGGCAGTACGATTGAGTCTGCAGAGGAGCACAAGTTTGGCTTTCATGGATATACCTGCATACTCTTTGTGTTTTTACAATTACAGTATATCATTTGTATTTGTATACTTAAGAGAGAAGAGAACATGGGTCAAAATGTCCTCCAGTTCAGGTGTGATTTGAGGTATTTCTTCTTCAAGAGAATAGGAAAAAATGAGTCATCTTTCTCAAAAGAAGGATCATATCTTTCTGAACAGCTATTACTCACTAAAAGTGTTTCAACGTGGACTATGTGTGCAGAATTGGATACTGTTTCTCCCTAAGTGTGGGAAATGGGGAGCATATTTAGCAAGAAAGTATACTATGACAAGCCAGATAATTTTCATTTATCAAATGTCAGCACATATGATTGCAATTTAAAGCCTGATGCCAAGATATGATAAATTTGCCTATAAAACAGTCCATTACAAATGTATAATATTATACTATAATATTATAACATTTTATAATTTATATTTATAAAATATATTATAAATTTAGTTGAATAAATTTAACTTCTATGGGATATATTTTTAATCTTTAAATCTAGCCTATTCAGAAGCCCTGAATTCCCACCTAAATATTACCTAGATCAGGGGTAGGCACCTGTGGCTCTTTTATGACTCGTGGACTTCAACTCCCAGAATTCCTGAGCCAGCCAGCATGGGAATTCTGGGAGTTGAAGTCCACGAGTCATAAAAGAGCCACAGTTGCCTACCCCTGATCTAGATGATCTCACTTATTTTTCAAGCCCAGATAAGGTTGGCCAGCTGCTGTTATTCGGCGAGGCCACACTTTGATGTACTGCAAGCACTAAGGAACTGTGAAGCTAGAATGTGTGATTTTGGAAATTCAGATAGAACCAGGATTCTTGGGAACGGTAATACAACAACATATAGAGGTCCACACATGACCCATCCCTGATTTAGAATATGTTTTTGCATTCTCTTGGTGAGCATTAGCTGTTGAGCTTCCAGTACTATTACTCAACATTTTATTTATTTATTTAAAACATTTATATAGCCCTGGTGCTCTCTCAGCTTGCTTGTTTTCTTGCAAACATTTCATTACCCAAACTAGGTAACATCATCAGTGCTAGTCAGTACTAACACTGATGATGTTACCTAGTTAGGGTAATGAAACGTCTGCAAGAAAACAAGCAAGCTCAGAGAACACAAAAGACGCCTCATTTCAACCCTGAGCTACAAATATCCTCCTTCGTTGGTATTTATATAGCCACCTATCTTTCAGCCAAGTATGGGCAGCTCCCAATCAAAAATTAAAAGGCCTATAAAATCATTTTAAAAACTATAAAACATAACTGGTCAAAACATAAAGCATTAAAACAACAAACCCATGTTAACATGCCATCATTTAAGTATCTTGCTAATATAACCTAAGTTCCCTTCTATGGAGCAGGTCCTGTGGTTAAGAATGTTTATATATATATATTTATATATATCCATTTAGCTCAGCAGGGATATAATGTTATACATACATCTGTGTGTCACTTCCTTCAAAGATCCTGGACACTTTACATCCTTTGAGAATATAACTGCACCATACAAGCACCTGCAAACAGTAACATTAACTTAACCAATTCTTAATCTCCCCTAAAGTGTTGTCATCTGTTACAGGACATCCTTTGCTTGGAGGGCTCTGTAAAAGGCAGCTTTCATTGCTGTCATGAATGATAATGGCAACAACAAAGGACTTCCGAGGGCAAGCTATTTCAGAATGAGATGCTTGAGTAAGAATGCTAGTCTCCACGACTTACCCCTGACATCCCAGGGAGAGGAAAACCTGCTAGTGCCCTCTCTGCCACTATGTATTTAGGCAAGCACACATTTCACCTAGACAGGATGAGCCTGGAAATAATGAGGACTCGTGGCACAAAAAGCCTTATAGATAATTAACAGAATCTTGAATTGGGCCTAGAAGGTGACTGGCAACCAAAACAGCACCTGCAACCAAGATGTCCCTTTGCTGTACTAGTTTTCACTGGTCAACAAGTGGGCAGCCACATGGTACCCCTGCTGTAATCCAGTCATTTTCAAAAGCAGCCCCAACATAGCACAAGTTGCAGTAATCCTTTGGGCCCAAGATATTAGCAATTTTCTGTGGGACTGGGGTGATCCTGCCTCCTGCTTTTCTCCCTCAGCAGCCAAGAACCACAGTGGGCATCTAGATAATACAATAACAGTAGCCATCCATAGTGTACCATATAAGTCATTTTTCCACAATAGCCATTACTCATTGTTGGAAGAAAAAGAGCATACCTCGCCAAATTTCTCTTAGAAGGCAATAGGCATTCCTATCCATTGAAGAGATGAAGATGGCAAAACGGTTACACTGCTCTGCCAGGCTACAGTGGCTTGAATAAGTTTGCAAGTTTAGGCAAGGCCAAAGCCTTGGCTGAGATCTTCCTCTCTTTTCCTTTGCAGAGATATCCAGCGCATTGGCATCAGCCTGGTTGGTCATCAGAAGAAAATCCTCAACAGCATCCAACTCATGCGGGTCCACCTCAATCAGCTTGAACCTGTTGAGGTCTGACAAACTGAGAACAATCCGTTCCCCTTAAAACACATGGAGAATCAAATGAACATTTTGCTGTCGAAGAGAGGCAGAGCAATCCATTTCAGGCATGGATGGGAGCACAGGAAACATTGCACTCCACTTCACAGACCAGAGAAAATTTATAGAGAGTCTTTGCTTGTTTTCTTTATTTTTTTATTATAACTTGAAACACTACAAATCCTGTGTCATTTAGAGATGGGTGGTATTGTACATTTGGGGTGGGGTGGGCTGATAGTACACAGGGTAGAGCTGAGAAGGTAGCTTTGGAATTGGAAATGCACTCACTGCCAATTCGATGCCAACGTATGGGATTGAACCCGTAACAGAAACAGACACCTCAGAAGATTCTACTTTGGACTAGCGGCCTGTAAATGGCAAGTTTTAAGCTGGAGCAAGCAAAGTTGAGTTTAATATAGTGTTGAAAAGACTGGGTTGCCAAAAGAGACCCCTTGAAAGCTTTTGTCCAGCTAGTGGAATTCGGTGATGAGAAGAGCATTGCACCAACTTTTTCTTTCGGGCAGTTTTGATTAAACAGACACAAAGCAAGACAGCCTGAATGCTGTTTCAAGTAGTGCATTTTGAATGCTGTTCAAGTTGGCAGAGGTGGACAAATCCAAATCATGGGACAGAGTCTAGACCAAGGGTCTCTAACTTGTGGCCTAGGGGACAACTGCCACTCTCCAAATCATTTTCTGTGTCCTGCAACAATGCTTAGCCCAGCAAGGTCAGGGCACTGAGCAGCAAGGAGAAGAAGAAGAGCAGCTCAGCAGCTACTTCAGCCCCATGACCTCACAAGGTGTCCTTGTAGGCCAGGTTGCGTAGAACATGCCCAAAGTCTCTCTTACAAGCAGCCCTTCTGAGACTTCCAGTTGCTCTCACATTGCACCATGGATGCTGTTTCTGAGTTGGTGCTAAATTCTGCTGGCAGGAGCAGCAAGGAGGCAAGGCATAGCCAGGAAAAGAGGTCAGGAGGTTGGGGCTGTGTGAGGGAAGAAAAGAGGAGGCAGTTGAGAGAAGGGTTGCAGCTGTCTGCCCTATTGGAAGGCTCTGTCTGATGGGCAAAGCATGGGAAGGACAGAGGGCAAGCAAGCAAGATCACTGCCAGAATGGGAAAGGAAAGGAGAAGTGGGGGGGGGGGGAGAGACCAAAGGAAAGATGTCCCTCTTCAGCAAGGAGAGAGAAGAAAGAAGGGATACAGCTCTTGATGGGATGGCTTTCCTACTTTATATCATCCTAGGTATGATCATGAAGAAATATTGCATATCAGCGCAGTAATAAAAACCAAATATTGGTGTTCTAGTTAATGAAACAAATGCTGCCAGCTAAGTAGCCAAAGTGAAATGGCTGTTTTGCAGCACTGTTTTGCAAGTAGCTCTGTTTCACGGTACCTTTTATATTTAATAAATTTATGTTTAATGGCATAGCGCAATACTCTTCATTTTTTTTTACTTCCTAGATACTTTTGAATCACGGTATGAGAAGGGTGAGGCCCTCAAGCTAATGAACCAATCCCATGCAGCACTCATCCGAATTGAGTCTGAGCCCCTGGGTCTAGATGTACCGCAGTTCACTTGAATGGGATTTGCACTGGATAACTTTGTTGTGTATTGGGCCCCATAGTATTTGGTAACAGCTTGCTGGGGGCATTTGGAGTGTTAGTCTTAGGACCCAAAGCATTTTGGGCCTCTCGTGGATTGGTGTTGATCCTCTGATAGGATGTCAACAGCCTAGTTGAAGTAAGAGTAGGTAGCAGTACAGTATATCTGTCTCTAGGAAGATAAAAAGTCATTCTTTGCAATTTCCAACTGGATGTGGAGACCACAGAAACTGAAATAAAACATTTTACCAAAAATACGTTGACAAGACTTTCTTTGAATGTGGGATTACATTGATTTTCTGGGAGTTGAAAGAGAGCAAATGGTTTGCACAAGAAAACGATTGAGGGTCCGGTCCACATTGAGGCTGGATCCATTGAGAACAGGGTGGATGTGAAGCAATATCTCCGACCATAAAGATAACCCAGATCTATTTGGGATGGGAGCAGCAGCAGTCATTAATTCTTCAGGACTCTAAATCTCTATCCATCCTGATGCATTTTTCTGGAACCGAATCTCATTCTGGCAGAAAAGTCCCTGGAGGGTAGATGCGTATCTGAGAAAGAAAATCTCTCTTTCTGTCTCACTCACATATACGTGTGTGTGTGTGTGCGCGCACACACACGCATGCACAGAAGATAGATGGCTCAAACATGGTGAAATCAACATACACACATGACTGTCTCAAGTGAATGTTCCGATTTCCCACTTTTAGCTATACACTAGTGAATGCCAACTGTCATCTGTAAACATTCATCTATTTTTCCTGAATCAATTGTACACATTCACTGACACATCTGACAACTTAGCAGCTTGTTAGTGCATTGCTGCATGTGATGTGAGTGGATTAGCTGAATTGTTCCTGGAATGACCTTGAGGTTATTTTTGAACTGCATCAAATAGATTCGTAGTTAACCTCTCCTCTCCACAAAAATGAAAGGACTGGGGGGGAGGGGGGGAAAAGCACTTGGCCATGCAAATGGACATCAACTTTGCTCACTTATATTTAGAATATTTATTTATATTTAGGTACCGTATATGCTAAAACTTTAATAAAAGTAGAGGATAATCCAAGAAACAATAGGGTTTACAAATATTAGTTCAGACAATATTTGCTATTATTAATGGGGACACCATAGTAATTCTCTGTGAAGTCTGCCAATTTGTAAACATGGAAGCCACCATTCCGCCAGTGCTGGGTGTGCTGAAATTTCACAGACAGACACACAAATACAAATGAAACTTGTCTGGTGCTGCAATACATTTATTCTGTAATTTGTGCACTACACACACACACAAACATATACCCCCATGACATACATACATGGAAACATACATGTGTGTGTAACTATATGCATATTGTAAGCAATGATTCAGACACAGCACTTAGCTATTACCTTATTTTGTACTACTAATCACCTGGAAAAGATGCTGTGAATGAAGAGATTAGCATTTATTTAGAAGACTTGATTAAGATCCCCTTCCCCAAACCACGATCCCCTGATCTCTGCACACAACCTGCTACTAGATAGCAACTCCCATCCCCAGTGTCACAAAGGCAATATTATTAGCCTGGAAAAAAAATCAGTGAATGTTGCCAGGATCATCCCTTAGTAACCAAAGCACAGAAATATTCAGTGAAGACTCCTGCTATTTTAGATATGTGATGTTTGTAGGTTGTCATAACATGACATTGTTAATGTAGCAGCCCACCACAAAGAAGTTAGCAGAACATGGATTGATTCGCAAGGGATTTATTTGTGAGTATATACATTACACAGCAGTACAAAGCAAATGATTACTTCATCTTCAGGATTATATTTTTATTCTACTAAACTTTTGCCCTGAGACATTTGTGCTATAACATCTGACTGTTGTCAGTCATACTTTTTTTTTTCTCATGATGCTTTCCATTCTCTGTGATTAAATGGCCCAGGTAGATTTTCTTGCAAGAAATTTCTATACCTGTAAATGTAAAAAATTGGAAATAAATCCACTGGCTTGGGAGGAGTTGCAATAGGGAGCATGACTGCTCTGCATTGGGGAAAACTGGACATGATCACTGTGATGGACATTTTCCTAAACAAGACTTCAATTTACAATAGATAGCAAGGAACAACAGCAGGACCTCAGGAAATGACAGTCAAAATTGATTCCATGCTGGACAAAACTGTTTAATGTAAGCCCCTCATTAAAAAAAAAAAAGAAAAAAGCTGGGCTTGCATGGCAGTGCTCTCTTCACCATTTTGTTGACGTTTGTTGCTCTCTACCCTACAGATACCACTGAGTAGCAATTTTGGAGCCGCCATCTTTGTCTCCCCCCCCCCATAAGCTCCTAAAACTTAATATGTTGTTACCATACTGTTGGAGAAAATGGAAGATTCTGAGCTCTTTGCTTTTCCTCATTCTTTTTCTCAGGTTTTATCCTAAGCATTAGCATTTACCTTATTTTCCATGCTAAGACACCCTCATCTTCTACAAAAAAGCAATTGGGAGAATGCTGTAACAAAGCTTTTTGCTCTCTATTGGGTTGAATAGAGAGCAGAAAGCTTTGTCACTGTATCACCCCCATGCTCAGCCTTAGCTTTTTTGTAGAGGGGAAGGAGTTTTAGCATGGAAAATAAGGTAAATGCCAAAGCTTAGGATAAACCCTGAAAAAAAAAAAAGAACGAGGAAAGGCAAGGAGATATCCTTTAAAAAAAACAACAACCCCGAATCAGCTCAGAATTTTCCATTTCCTCCAAGAGTACAGTAACATATTAATTTTATCACTCTCATAGGAGTGGGGAAGAAAGGAGTAAATGCTTGCTTCTACATATTAGTTGAGCACAAAACAGGGAAACTTAAATCTTCCAACAGAAAAGAGAGGCCCAGAGGAAAGGACGTGTGGGGCAATAAGAAAGGGAACACAATGTGTTGTTGGTGTGCGTTCTGCCAATAATTCCATTACACTTTCACTTTTCTCGTAGAAGCAAGGCCAGTCCGTAAGCAGATTCCATGGAATGGACCGCTGTACTGTAGTCCTCAGCAAAACTGTATTCTTGGCTATTCAAAACCAGGCTACAGGGTTGAAATGAGGGGTCATTGGTGCTCTCTGAGCTTGCTTGTTTTCTTGCAAACATTTCATTACCCAAACTAGACAACAGATGATGTTACCTAGTTTGGATAATGAAACATCTGCAAGAAAACAAGCAAGCTCAGAGAGCCCCAAGGACCCCTCATTTCAACCCTGAACTGCAAATATTCTCCTTTATTGGCAGGTTACATTTATTCCTAGTTGCAGAGTACTTTGTGCTAGCTAGAGAATCCAGATTGCAGTGGGAATGTATATATAATACTTGTGAGAGGGCATTCGTTCAATTCATGCTGATCATTTCCCACATCACAGCCGTAGCAGTGGGAATCAGGACACTCCTGGGAACATTGTTTTGATACACGATTATTCAACTCCAGAGCATGACTTTCTGGTTCTAAATATGGAGCTGAGATCTGCATGTGGGAATTTGACATCTGCGGCTTATTGTACCGTAGCAGCAACCTTTTTCAAATATGAGCATCGACTCTTTTACTGTTTACCGGAAAATATCTGGGAGACATTCACTTTCTTTTCTTCTCCAAGGACATAATTTTTGATTCAGAGACAGTCACGCAAAACAGTGTCTTTCATGTGGCCAGTGTTTGACCTGGTAATAATGTCCCATTGCATGAAAACCCAATCAAGCACTGAGTCACCATAGAATACCCCCCCCCCATTTGCTATTCTATTTCTCTGATTGGGCTTGTTTATGGAACAAGTGGCAGAACAATACAAACAATCATCTTATCAAATGGCTGCATTCACAATGGCACGGCATCTCCAGACAGAAGACCATCTGTGTTTCCCGCATCAACAAAGAATAAAGTTTTACAGCAAGTTTAAAAACTTTCTTGAAGACCTAAGTATGAGAAAGGTGAACTACAAGTTTAGCTGTATATGCTTCATAAATGCATGTATATCTAAATGTTTTTTTCATTGTAGTCTTTGCAATTCACAGACATGGAATTATGTGCCCTCTAGAAGCCCCATTTGGAAGCCTCTAGAGCAGCGTATACTGTGGCTAGACATGGAACATGGCATCCACTAAAGTCCTTGAATTACTCACATGCTCATCCCCAGGGCTTTTTTTGTCATAGAACGCCCAGAACGGAATTCCGGCACCTGTTTTGGATGGAACCTTGTAGGGTAGGCAAGGCGGGGTTGTATGATGTGTGTGAGTTCCAACCCCCCCCCCTTTTTTTTTTTTACAAAAAAAGCACTGCTCATTCTTAAACTTTTTGTCCTTTTGAAGTCGAAATACTTCACTTTTTCTTATTGTTTTAAATAACCTCCAAACCTTTTTTTAAAAAATCCTTTAAATAGTTTATCAGGGCATTTTGTCATCCAGCAGATATCAGGCCCTTAGCTGTATAGTCCCTTGGGTTCCATTTCACATATGCCAGGGATATGGGAACATCTTTCAACTTGCAAGCCACATGAACCCTCTGAGATTTTTCATCATGATTAGACTGTCCAGGTTATATCAGAGTAGTCTAGGATATAAACACATAAAGTGACAAAACGCCCATCATTCTTTCATACTTTACCTTTTGGATCTGGAGCATCCATCACTCCATCTTCATTCTGGCAGTTCAATTCAACAACCAGTTAACTTCCTTGTCGAGCAACTCAGTCATACAGAAAAGTCACCTACAAATGGGAACTGTTTCTATGGGTTATGGCCCATCACAACCGTAATAAGGCTGGGATATTCCCAATCTTTTTTTTTTATTGGAATGAACCACTGTCTTACCCAGAGACAAGTCCTCTACCCAGAATGTGATTCCCTATATGCCTTTCTGTCTGAAGAAATTGTTTCCACAAGGTCCCACAAGATCTTATGTTGAATTCTTATAAGACTTTTATAAGGGTTTCCTCAGTAACTAATAGAAATCTTTTTTCCATGACTTTTTTTCTGGAAACAGCAGTTTAAGTCATGCAATCTTAATTTTCTCTTTCATACGAAAGTACAAATCTAGGTTTTCTCTGAGGTAAACATCATTTGAGGTCACCTTCTCCTTTATTTTTTCATTGGAAATACTTTTTTCTAGCTTACTAATAAAAGAGTTTCATATCATATTTTGCCTCTGTATCAAGCCAAGAATAGAGTTCCCAGGTGCATGTATCACCGAAGAATTGATTAGCTACTAGTAACTGCAGTACTTTGAGCGGTCACCTGTGAAATCATAAAACCTACCTCCACATGCTACTTTGTTTCAGGAGATCTTACTGTTCCCTTTGATTCACATTGTCAGTTCTAGGAACTGAAGAGTTTTCAAAAGCCCTGCCTAGTTGCATGAGATGCAAGTGAGGATAGGATGCCAGCCAAGGATATTGCAAGTTTGGTAAGAAGGCTGGGTGAAGGCCACCACAGAAAATATTGCCAATCTCATCTTCCCTTGCCTGTATCCATATAGCCCAACACCGCTTCAAAAATAGCACCCAATGAGAGTAAATGGAATAACAGAATAACAGAATTGGAAGGGACCTTGGAGGTCTTCTAGTCCTACCCCCTGTTCAAATGGGACACCTTATACCATTTCAGGCAAATGGCTGTCCAAATCTCTTCTTAAAAACAATGTTGGAGCATCTACATTACAACTTCTGTAGGCAGGTTTTATTGTTTTAACTGTCAGAAAATCTCTCCTTAGTTCTAGGTTGTTTCTCTCCTTGCTTAGTTTCCATCCATTGTTTTGCGTTCAGGTGCTTTGTTTGGAGAATAGATTAAGCCACTCATTTTACATATTGGAACATTGCTTCCATGTTACTCCTAATCCTTCTTTTCATTAAGCTAGACATATCCCATTCCTGCAACCATTCTTCATATCTTTTACCCTCCAGTCCTCTAATAATCTTTGTTGCTCTTTTCTGTAGTCTTTCTAGTGCTTCAACATCCTTTTGACAGTTAAAATTGGATGCAATATTCCAAGTTTGGTCCTACCAAGGCATTATGAAAGTTCTTGGAATAAAAGATTTTGGGCTATGACTGTATGGTCCATTTATCCAGGTTCCAGGAGACCTATCAGATTACCCAAGGTGAGCTGTTGAGTTACTATTAGCAAGGTACTCTCATTCCTTAAGTGACCAGGCTACAGTATGCATCCACACAGGGGTACATGCAGCCTAAAGGCTGCAAATCTGCAACCTACTGTTTTAGACTTTGTACTTTATTCAAGGGTAAAGAATTAAACAACAACAAAACAACCATTGTTTCCAGAACAAATAAACATAATTTATTAAATTATTTGATAGGTAGGTCAGTAAACTTTTATTACAGTTTTTGATCAGCATATTGGAATGTTTTGCATATGTAGTAGAAAAGGACTGCAATGTCTTCTAACATTAGTGTGCAGTAAGAACAATGAAGGGATTGGGTGAAAAGTGAAGTTATATTCAACCAAGACTTAGGAAGATAAAGCCAAAATCCACAGCCTTGTATTCAACAAAATAGAAAAAATGAGGTTTGGTAGTGATGCAGCTTGGTAGATAGGGCTTGATTGCTTCACATAATTCCTTGACCTTCTCATAAACATCATCCTCAAAGGCAGGTAAAAGTTACTTTTAGAATACCAAATTAGCTTGTGCAAAGCAGCAGTGGTCCATTTTCTTCTCCCGACAAGTTGAAAGTGATTTTCATAAGGGTGGTGGTGGTGCCACAGCACTTCTTGCCTCCAGGAAGCTGAAGAAAACTCACATGTGATGTGGTATCACTGAGTCACAATTTCCCTGCCTTGCTCCATTTGATGGCTGCTGTTTTTGAGGAGGCTGCCCTTCATAAGTGGAGCTTGACAGTGCAAGAATGGTTACATATGGGAATGTAAAAAAAAGCACAGGATGACCAGAGGTTACAGCCTGTGTTCTTCTGCATACACTCACAAAGAGAAAAATACAGGGCACAAATATCTCCCATCTTGATTTTGCTAACTGCCGTTCCCCCTTGGATTAGCATCTATCACTATTGGCATCAGTATCATGAAATGTATTCTTGTTGTATAACACAACTCAACTATTTTTCCAAATCCTTTCTTGTTCTAATTCGGTGTACAGTATGTGAAACATTGTTCTTGGCCAGTCCAGTCAGGATTTTAAATGGTAAAGGAGAACCTATATTCCTCATGGCCATCCCCAAGCACTGACCAATCTTCTTTAAGTAACCATTCAGTCCCTAAGATTTGCAAGGACTTCTGGGAGGTCCTGAAAAAGGGTCTTTGTTCTTGGAGGAATCCAAGAGTTCTTTTTATATCTTGTATCCTATAGAGCCATGACAACAGTTCAACACTGATCCAGATTCATGACCATGCCTGGAGAATTTTTGGAGTTTCCACTCAAAATTTGGAGAGATCCAAGTGATCGACAAAACATTAACGCTAGAGAATTTGAGTCAGAGAGGCTCATGGGCACAGAACCAATTGGGGAAACATGGTTTGATAGTAATGATAATGAAAAAGGAAAGAAAACTGGGATAAAGAAAATGCAAAGTAATGTAATGAGCCCTAAAATCCAGTAGAACAGAACTTCAATTTAACAGATCTCAGTATATTAAACTTGCATGTAACAAACCAAATCTCTGTGGCGATTTACATCATTTGTTGTCCTACAAATTTGTCACACATTTGTCACAAAAATCACACAAATGACATCAATTGCATCAATATATATCATGTGTTTCACGACTTCACAATGCAAATTAAGTAAATTGTGATAATATAGAGGAGGTTCTTGACTTGTGACCATTTACTTAGCGACTATTCAAAATTACAACAGACCTACTTACAACCTGGTTTCAAAGTTCTGAGGTCCTGCACCCCCTGTGATCATGTGATCATATTTTGGGCACTCAACAACCAGCCTGCATTTACGACCATTTGCCCTGTCCTTGGTCATGTGACCAAGATTTATGATGATTATTTTTTTTTTTTGCTGGAAATCAATGTTTACTTCCCATTTCCAGCAAAAAAACACACCACCCACTGGGGACAAGAGAGATTTGCTTAACGACTACTGCATTCACTTAATGACCATGTTTATGTTAATGACCTTTTTTAAAAAAGGTTGTAAAATCAGGTAAGCTCATATGCCATGCCTAACAAGTGGCATGACTTACAACTGCAATTCCATCCTCATTTATGGTCATAAGTTGGTGACTCCCTGCACTGGCATAGTTAGTGTACTCTGGTGAATAACAGACACTGTCTGCCCCATTTGTTCAATTAAAACAAGTTTTCCTACACATAATACATAATTCAAAACACCCACCAAATACGACTTGATCCAGCAATCTTCTTGAATTGTCTACTAAAATTCTATTCATAATTTCCCATATGAATCTATATACCACCAAAACTCTTTATGTCTGTGTCCCTTAATTGGGCAAAGCAGTGCCTTATAGAACAACCATTTTTGAACCAAGTTACCTCAAAAGGGCTAACTTGTAGAATGTGTCCAAAGTCCAGGACCCGTGACTCCTGTGGGCCTGAAATTTGGCAAATTAAGGTCATTTCTGTGCTACCACACCACTGCCCAGAGGTTTAGTAGACTGGTCCTGCCCTAACCTTCTGGAGGCTGGGTAGACGGGCCTCGCCTTTGGCCCCTGGAGATCAGGTAGACCAGTACCACTCTAGCCCTCCAGGGGCTGTATAGAACAGTCCCATCATCAGTGGCCAGAGAGCAGTCAGCCACAAACAAGCTAGGAGAAAAATTGGAAGGCACTCCTATTCCTAATGTATTTTGCCCTTGATCATTCTGTTTAGGTAAAGAAATATCTCTGAAACAATGACCCAATGGGTTCTCTAATGTAAGTTAAAATGTGGCTGTACCTTATACCTCTCAGACCAATTTCCCAGTTTCAAATTCACAGCCAGGCATTTGGAGTTTTTAAGTGGAGTTTACTTGTTCCTTGGAATGCAAATATTTAACACTGAACATCCACATTGGCATTCATCTTTATTAGTGTTTGACTTCCATATATAACATTATGTGCTAGGTTTAGCTCATCTTTCTTCCAAGAACTCAAGTTAGCCTATGTGAGGATCTCCCTTGATTTGATCCCCACAATGGCAACCCTATGAGGTAGACTGACAGAGAGTAGAGGGATTAGCCTAAAATTGCTGAGACTGATCTTGATTGTGGGACTCCCTAGTCCTAATCTATCTCTTTACACTGTCCTGCTTCTAAGTATGAGTGAGTTTCAGCTTGTGGGAACAATTATATACCATCATTCTTTTTGACCAATTGTTCTGAGAAGCATGAAGATATACTCCATACATCTATCTCAGAAGCACTGTGTGCAGTGTTGCGAGAATGCTGAGACTGTCTTTGTTGTCTTTGAACCGAAACATTGCTTTGTTAAATGTTGGTTTCTTTAACCCAGTTTATCTTACTTTCCACAGAGGCACCTGGGCCTATGCATTCACACATGATAGACCTCCTCCTCCTCCTCCTCTTCCATGGCATGATTGGTATATCCCTGCTTGTGGACAAGCGTACTCTGCCGTAAGATGTTCCAGTGACTATTAGTGTTTGCTGTATTTGAAGGAGCACCAACATACTTCTGCTGTTTTGACAAAATTGGTCCACCATCTTTTCCCTCAGCTGCTACATCTTGTGTCTGTTTCCTCTGCAGGTACTTCTCAAAGGCGTCTCTTCGGTAAGGCCCGTTTGTTTTTACAGACATCTGCCTTATTTCACAACGATCTTCAACCCTGCATGCAAAATGTTAACAAGAGTAGTGAAGAACAGGGTAGAACTGGTTCATGCATACCCAGCCTCTCCAAAGGATGTTAATCAAGGTCTTTGGAAGAAAGCTTGGCATAATATTGCATTTATACAGTATTAGCATAATTCCTATCAGGCTGGGAGCCAGAAATGGTTGAAGATCAGAGGCTGCTAAAAATACAGTGGGAAAGAAGACAATGATTTATTAGTACAAAATGAAAAGTTCCTAAATACAACCCTTTAATATGCTCATACTGTCATTATTCCCTTTATTAATACTAGGAAATGTCTTTATATGCTTTAAAAATAAGCTACTTTTAGGAGGTTTTGACTGCCTACTGAAATTCCATGATCTTTGCCTTAAGGAAAATGTAATACATTTCTCGCATATTTAATTAACCTGTTAATAAAGTCACCTGCCAAAGGAAAATCAATGCGAACTATTCCACTATCTCTTTTCCCTTATCCAATACCCTTGAGAATCATAGTTTTGTTATAACTTGGGTATCACTTTGTATATCAGCAGGGCAAATTGAAAGAAGAATCCAATTTACCAAACATAATTAATTAGAAATTTATCTAGCTTAAATTGCTCCCCACATCCTTTTCTGGACTTTCTGCTTATCCAAAAACTTCTGATGGATGTGACTCCAGGCCTGCCAAATTCTAGAAGATTACCTATATTTGTCTCTTCTCACAAGAAGAAACTGTCTAATTTCTAGGAAAAATATTTGTAGTTCCATCTTGATATCCATTAATTTAGATCTGGAAACCTCAATATTTTGAATAGAATAGAATAGAGCTGGAAGGGACCTTGGAGGTCTTCTAGTCCAGCCCCCTGCTCAAGCAGGAGAACCTATACCATCTCAGACAAGTGATTGTCTAGCCTCTTTTTAAAAATCTCCAGTGATGGAGCACCCACAATTTCTGGAGACAAGCTGTTCCGCTGGTTAATTGTCCCCACTGTCAGGAAATGTCTCCTTAATTCCAGGTTGCTCCTCTCTTTGGTCAGTGTCCAACCATTGCTTCTTGTCCTGCCCTCTGGTGCTTTGGAGAATAATTTGACCCCCTCTTCTTTGTGGCAGCCCCTCAAATACTGGAATACTGCAATCATGTCTCCTCTATTTCTTCTTTTCTTTAGACTAGCTAGCCAAACTCAAGTCCTACAGTTGTTCTTCATATGTTTTAGTCTCCAGGCCTTGGATCATTATAGTCTGTTCAATTATATTTCCCTAGGTAGAATTTATTCTGGACCAGGTATCCTCTGGTATTAAAGATGATGTACCTTTCAAGTTGTTTATTTTATAACCTTATTTGAACTCTCAAAGTAATCAGTTTATAGAAAAAAAATGAGGTGAGAATGCCTGACTATCTTTTATTGAGACATAAAGTTTGTAAGTAACTAGCTGTTCACTGTATTTATAGTCAAAATGTCTTATCCCAACTTCCTTATTCTATGCCTTCATTTTACTTATTTTTAATCTAAAGGTAATTTCATTTGTATCATTTAAAAATGGTAAAAATGGACTGACAGCTGAAAAAAAAAGTCATGGAACTTAGTTTTTTATATCTGATAACTGCAGTGAGATTATTACATGTTCAAAAGAGTCAATATTACTCTTAATGAAGGAAAGGCTTGTGAAGATGATGGAACTTGCAGAATTGGCTAAATTGACTTCATTGATTAGAGAAAAGACAGTATCTATGTTTATTGCTGACTGGAAACCCCTTAGAGACTTTTTGCAAGAAACAGAAAAAAAATGAATTTATGATATATGGCTTTGTTGATTAGATAATAGATCATAGAAAAAAGGTCTTTTTTCTTTTTCCACCTATAGAGTAAAAGATAATTCTGTAATTATACTATTTGCCACAAAGAACATTGGAAGATATTTCTTTTTATTCTTTCTTTTTGCAGTTTTTTTGTCTTTTTCCTTTCCTTTTTACCTTTACGTTAGTCTTTGTTAGTTTGTATCTTCTTTTCAAAACTCTGATGTGCAAAAATGTTTATTCCAGCATCTTTGAGTTTAATGACAAGTACATGTCAGTCATCTCTATATCTACACGTAGTCCTCGGCTTACATCCACAATTGAGCCCAAAATTTATGTTGCTAAGTGAGAAATTTGCTACATGAGTTTTGCCCCATTTGATGACTTTTCTCACCACATCGGTTAAGTGAATCAACGCAGTTCTTAAATTGGTAACACGGTTGTTCCCCACTGACTTTGCTTGGCAGAAAATTGCAAAGATTACAAAAAACAAAAACAAAAAACAAAACATGACCCCAGGATATTGCAACTGTCATAAATGTGAGTCAGTTGTCAAGCATCCGAATATAAATCATATGACCATGGGGATGCTGCAACGGTCATAAGTGTGTAAAATGGTCATAAGTCACTTTTTTCAATGCTGTTGTAACTTTGAATGGTCACTAAATAAACTGTTGTATAGTTTAGGACAGGGGTAAGCAACCTTGGCTCTTTTGTGACTCGTGGACTTCAACTCCCAGAATTCCTGAGCCAGCCAGGCTGGCTCAGGAATTCTGGGAGTTGAAGTCCACGAGTCATAAAAGAGCCAAGGTTGCCTACCCCTGGTCTAGGATTACCTGTATGTGCCTGTATACTGGCCTTAAGCCAGTATAACAATAGATACAAGAGAAGAAATCTTATTTCTTGTTAAGCAAATGGATTAAAAAAAAAACAAACCCTGCCTTCAGAATTTTCCTTACATTTCCGTAAGGGAAAAAAAAACATTAGAAAGGTCAAACTTATTTTTTTCAACGAGAGCTGAACATGCACTAAAATCCAAACTAAGCATTCAGTTTGCAGGGGAAGAAAGAACTGCGGTACACTCGCTTTTCCATTACCCCTACTCATTACTTTTGATAAGATTATATATATAGGATGTGATTTTGGCCCAAATTGGACTGAATCAGAGAACAGAACACAGGAGTTTATGAAGGACATGCATCCCAATTAAGGCATCAGTGTAATAGCTGTTTCTATTCCTGATAATGGGTCGAATTTAAGCCATGAGCAAGAAAATAGCAGCTTTCCCTACCCCAAACCCCTTACTACAGAACAGGCAATCTGTAATGCCTGATTTGTCTTCCTATGAATTGGAACATTGTCTAACCCCATAAAATGAACCCGTAGGATTCATTCATACCATATTCATGCATGCTAACCAGGCAGGTATTAAATATGCATGTGATCATGACCCCTAAACTTCATTGCAGATTAGCAAGAACAGAATAAGGGTACGATTGTACCATTCGGTACAGTTCATTTCTCCACAAGCATCTACCAGCCCTCTTGACAGGCAGACATTTGTGGAAGACTGTGACAAGGTGGAGAAACTGGCTATCAATAAGAACAGTAGCTCTGGAACAAATGTGATGTGCATAACACCAAGATCCTAAAGACACATTCCCTGAATCCAGCTGCACAATGAAACACATCGTGATATACTTGACATTCTTAGATGCCCTAAAACTACCTTCCGTTTAAAAACAGGGGTTCTTTTTATAAATGTCAAGAAGTGCCTGACATTTTTGGACCTTTTTTTTTTTTAACACTCGTGTTATTTCAGTGTTCCGTCACCGATCTATGAGTTTGCATTCTTTCTGGTCCTTTGCCCACTGAAGCTGCTTCACCCTGTTAGCTATGGCAAGTCACAGATGTGGTAGATGATTTCCCAATCAATCGATCAATCATATTTATTCAATCAATGACCAGCAAAATTTAAAAGAACAAAAACAGAGTGGCGCAGATAAACACAATAATATACTAACAACTAACAAAATAAATCACATAATATAATATTCACTCCTCCATTACTGTGTTCTCAATATTACTTTCACGTGAGGGGATTTTGGACACTTGACAATCAAATCCCAGGGGATTACAACAGGCAGTTGTATGTATGAGCCCAAATATCTAGAGATCTAATTGGAACAAGCAAAGTGAGAAAAACAGGGCACTGAACTCAGAAGATGCACAGTAAATATTTTGGCAAAGTGAATTTGCAAGTGAATATTTGGTATTGTTTCTTCTGTTTTCTGAAAAAATACTATACTGAAATAAACAACCTGTGATAATCCAATTTCTTCTCCTACCAGGATATTTGAAATGTACTTTGATGTTTGAAAACTATAGCCACTACATAATGCAAGGTTGCATGATTCTGCAACATAGTTTATTTTTTGATAGTTTGCTTTTGTGCCTTTCAGTCAGTGACTCCTGGAAACTATCTGGATGAGTCCCTATGGTTTTCTTGACATGATTTCAGCAGTGGTTTGCCATTGCCTTTTGCCTAGGGCTAAGAGAGAGGGACTGGCCCAAGGTTACCCAGCAGGCTTTGTGCCTAAGGCAGGAATAGAACTCATGGCCTCCCGTTTCAATTTGATGCCTTAACCACTATACCAAAATGGCTCTCTTTATTTTTAAAACTGTCTGGGTTTCACAGGCTATTCTTCAGCTACTTTCATGGGGCTAGAACACTTGGTGCCTACATAGTCCAAAGTAACAGACTGAATATATATTATTTATACATGTGTCCCATAACCTTAGAGGGTCATCCTGTATCCCAAAATAATTAAAATATCTTAATAGGAGTGACAAAACAATTTTATAGATAGATATATCTGAGTTCCCCAGAAATCTGAAGTTGGGAAGAAGCTCCTCAAACTATAAGTTGCTTGATATAAATCCAGACTGGAGGTCTGTGGGAATTCACACACTTACATCAGCAGGGGAGGGGTAGGAAGAAAATGTTTTTAGCAATCAGGATACTGCAGCTATATTTCTACAATCAATTCGGTCTCTATTATGGTCAAAGATCAGCATAAGCAGAGTGAGATATAGTCAATTAAAAAATGTTTTTGCAAAATTCATCTCGCATGTATTTCCTAGTTCTTGCTTTTGTTGTTCCCAAAGTCCACTTTCTGGTTATGGGATGTGTTTTGTTGGTGCCTGTTTTAATTTTTACCTCACTTTTGCAGATATTTAGAAGACTCTGAGCTGGCTGTAGAAAAAAAAAATTCCCTTCTTGTTTTATAGCAAACTCTGCAAAACACACTGCACCAGAGACAGGCATGGCACTCGTGCCTAGAGAGATGAATACAGTCTTTTTCATTGTTTCCTAAACCTCCCCACTTTACAGCATAATTCAACATGCAGAAGAGACACATATAATCCTTTCATAGCAAAGATGTTTGTTTCGATGCAGATTTAACTGTCAAAATGTCTTTTTCATACTGCACCTTCATATGCCTCTCCTTTATACCCTGCTGTTAGTTAATTAGGTTTATATATTGTGTTTCTTCCCAGGAGATGAGCATGGTATATATGGGAATGTCTCTTTGTTTTAAATCCACAGCTCTGTAAAGCAGGTTGTGTTGAGGGGAGGTATTTTGCCACTCTGAGGGTGGATGGCTGAGGCTGGTGTTAAATCTGGTTCTGCAGTGCTAATGCAGCATCTTCACCATAACACCATTCCAGCTGTGGAAAAGTGTAGGAGGAAAAATATAACTGAAGCATTTCCAGGACAAGGAAATCAAGAAAAAATCACTCTGGCTATATCATATTTATGGTGATGGTCAGCAGTGATGCAGAGAAGCAAACTGAATTAGTTGGTTCTACTAGAGCAGTGTTTCTTTACCTTGGCAATTTGAAGATGCATGGACTTCAGCTCCCAGAATTCCCCAGCCAGTATGCTGGCTGGCGAATTCTGGAAGTTGAAGTCCACACATTTTCAAGTTGCAAGATTGAGAAATACTGTACTACAGCAATGGCTTCTTGCTTTCACCAGTTGTTGGCAGGTTGATGCCTTGAACAACTATAGATGGTTAGGGTGGGGGAATCCTTCACTAACTCATGTTCACAGCAGATGTGGCTGTTGTGCTGAAAGATATTGTGTCTATATATGCAAGGGAGATGAAAATGAAGACAACTGACAACATAAACCAGTCACTGGTATTTTTAAACAGAAGCTACTTAAAAATGGTCACCAGAACAACGCTTTGGAGTAGAATTCCCTTCTTCTCTTTCTTCCTCCTTTCTTTCCTCTATGAAAAAACCACCTCCTCCCTCTGCCAATATTTCGCATGTAATCAATATTCATAGCAAGATCCCAAATCACTGCAGACAGAAAAAAGGCTCATGTTGCAAAAGCAGCCGACCAAGACAGTTTCCCCCCCAGCCACCTCCTCCCTGTCTCGCTTGAATTAGCAGCAAGCAGAACAAAGACAGGAACCCCCAACTGAATTCTCTTGACATTTTACCTTGCCCTGCTTTCCATCCCCAAAGGGTGGGAGAAGGGATACAGGGAGTGATGAATTTCAACATAACAGAAGAAGCCCAAGTGATAGTTTGAGAGAAATTTCAGTCCATATGGTTGTTTTTTTCTGGCCGGAAAAGATCACACAAAGTCCTTCTATTTAATACCTGGTTTCCTAAAATGTGTTTTGGGGAAAAGGCAGGGAGGGTAGAAACTGCCAACACTAAAAGTTTTCTAAAGGCTAGGCAGTCCTGCTCAAAGTGTGGAAACCACTTCTATTCTATTTTTGGTGGCATAAATTCCCACCCATACTCCATACAAGATGTGAGTCTAGTATAGAGGATCCAAGCCAGTTTAGTATGGAATGTGTTGATAGGTTATTAGAACAACAACAACAGAAACTTTGATGCCTTACATCTAGACAGACCACATTGATTCATCTAATCTGGGAATCAACAATGCTGCTGGTCCAGATTTTCTTTGGTATCTGGAATTACTGAATTTGATTTCTTAATTTGAAGGATTTGGAGGATTGTGTGTGTAAAAAGATCATATATAGTCACCCACCATCTTTATCCTCAGAATGCATCTAACTCCAAAGTGGATCTTGAGGCATCTTAGGAAGTAATAAGGGTAGGGATCCAGAGACCAACTCAGCTCCACAGCATTCCCTTTAAAATATTTTCTCAGAAATCTAGCAAGCCTAACTAGCCAAAAACAGCTGGCTATTCTTAATCTAGCTCAGTAGTTGATTGGAAAAGCCTTATTATTTGACATCTTTTCTTTCAAAGATGCTAGACATTTTTTCCAAGCATTGGGGATAACAAAATGTGGTGGGCTTGAGATTTAGTAATGGTATGTTGGAATGACCTTGGGAGACTGGAAGAAAAGATGCTATCAAGGGAACGAGAAAATAAAAGTGGAGAAGGGAACTCACAGTTACATAATGGGCACAGAAAGAAAACAAAAAGAATTATCCCTGACTTATCAGACTGTGGAGAAAAAGATTCTTTTAATGTAGTGTTACAATAAAATAGAATAAGCACATCTTATGCTTTTTGTTGGTCTACCTGGCAAGGATGACCACAAGCTTCCAGGTCTGAAAGTGCAACTCTCCTGCGTCTCTTTTTACATCTGATAAATTAGGGAGGATTCTTTGTTGGTTTTGTGTGTGTGTCTGTGTGTCAGTGTCTATGTGTTGATGCCCATTTGTGCAGCTGTGGGTCCTGCCTTTTATCTGATCGTTCTTAGGCAGCATCTCTTCCTCCCATCTCCCAAATTTATTCCCAAATACCATGACATATCTTCAGGCAAGAATCTGACCTAGATCTAACATGATCTGCTATTTACTTAGGAACTTCCCACATGAGTGTCTATGGAGATTGTCAGTCATCCAGGTCATGGTTCTCCCAAAGAGGCTTTTTAAAGAGGCAACTGGACTTGCTTTATCTTTCCTTGAAGACATTTCGCTTCTCATCCAAGAAGCTTCTTCAGTTCTGAATGCTGGTTCAGAACTGAAGATGCTTCTTGGGTGAGAAGCGAAATGTCACCAAGGAAAGACAAAGAAAGTCCAGTTGCCTCTTTAAAAGGAACCTTTGGGATTCCCACATGAGTATTACTCATTTATTACGATAGAAGAAGATTGTTAGTATGAAAATCACTTTGTGTTTTGGACATCTTTAAAAATGTAAAGTGTGAAGGCAACAAACATATTTTCACATTTTCACATGAATACACCTGGTAGGAAGTTGGGGATAGTTACTGAGTACATGCCCTTCTAAAATGTCAGATTTCTTGCTAGGCGATATATGAAATAGATTATGGCAAAAAAGTAGCAGGTAATTACCAAGCCCAACAGCTTATAAAACAAGGTTTTAAAAAACTTTATGGAAATCTCTATTTCTCCTGAGCTAAGTTTTAAGAAAAATATTTTAATATTGCTTGAAACATAATGGATGTCAGTAAGTAATGCTATTATTCAGGATGGTAAAACCCAGACATCATAATTTAATGGTTGCGTGAAATCTTAATTCTCCTAAATTATTAACCTCCAATGCTCAAGGGATTTTCTAAACTTGTAAAGGAGAATTTTAATGTTTTGAAAAAATTTAAACAAAATAAGTGAAATTATTGTGTAAGATGAAAGTAAAGGATAAAAAGCTCCACCTTTTCCATTTTTCACAGCAGAAAACCATTATCATGATGTTTCTTTGGAAAAAGCTGCAGGGGTTATTGCGACCTAAAATTTAACAGAAGCACAGGCAGCCTCTGAGTATGTTGGAAAATTATTACTTTTAATCATACACGCACGTATGTTTAAGAATGTATCAGGTGCACAAAAATCTAGGTGGGTGTACCAATATCCAGAATTCTCAAAAATAGCAATTCTTTCTGGGGAATTTTGTCAGCTCTGAAGGGGGCCCAGCTTGGAAGGTTGAACAGTATAAATACAACACAGAAATTGTTGCTGAAACATTACAGTGTAGTCACATTTAATACATAATCTTCCCATGCAGGGGGGACAGGAGGAATGAAATGGAAAGAGAAATTGCTAGAAAATAAGTAGTATTAATGAAAAAACAGTGGAAAAGCACAGACATGAGCAAACCTGGAGTGAAAAGATTAGTCTTGCCCTTTGCTTTGCTTTTTTGACAAAAAACTCAATCTGTGTTCAACATTACAAAAATTGCTAAGTGTTAGAGAATCTCTTGAGCATGATCCTTATTACTTTTATTAGGAATTGGCAAGGATAATGTGGATTTGAAGAGAGAAATGTCCCATATGTAGTTTTCAACACATATTTTATATTTTTGGCATAAATATAAAAAAACGCAATTTCTTTTTATAAGAGACATAATTTCACCGATAAACTAGATGTTCAATTTAATAGAAGTAGAATTGACTATAGTCATGGACCAATTCAGAAACAAAAAAGAAAAGTAATTGCAAAACAGCAAGTAAAAGCTATGTTAAAACTTAATAAATATAACACTGATGTGGTCAAATTAGGTGGAATTTTATAATAGCAAAACAAAACACACATTCAGAGAAACAAAAATCACAGTTATCAGATGGTAATACTCTGTAATTGTAAATGAAATACATTTGGGTGTCCTGGAAATCTGTCTAGATAGAGAGTTATTAGCTACAACTGGGCACATATATAATTGCATTATAGCAAAACATGAGTTAATGTTTCAGGAACTCAAGGGCAAAGTCTTTTTTTAAGTGGGAGACTCCATAATTTCCCTTCAAAGACAAATGTTGGAAGGGCATTAAATTTTACCAGGTTTGGATTGTTCTGAATTTGGGGATTCAGTCAGTGTTATGATTTAGCTGAAAGCACCACGTCATTCATAAAAAATAAACAGCTAGCTAAGCATTTCTTAGTGCCATATCTCAACAAGGCACAATTTTGCTGCTAAATCCAAATATGTAACTCCCATATGGAGACCAGCTTGAGGCACTGGGCTAGAAACCAGGAACCATGAGTTTAACCCTATCTTAAGCACAAAGCCAACTAGGTGACCTTAGACTGATCACTCACTCTCAGCCCTATGAATTAGCAAGAGCAAACCACTCCCAAAAAATGTTGCCAAGAAAACTGCAGGGACTAATCCAGGTAATTTCCAGGGGTCAATATGACTCAAATGCATCCCCCCCCCAATAAAGACAATGTGGAATTTGATTGAGACAGAACGAAGAGAATTATGCTACAAAATACTAATGAAATATGTGGAATTAGGCTAACAGGAAGTACCAAAAAAGATGCTTGTCATAATGATGAAATGAAAGAGGTTATGGATAAAAAAAATGCATGTAAGAGAGGGATTGCTGCCAAAGAATGAGATGATATTGCCTATACTGTATAATGTACTCAGAGAGAAAAAGAGAGCTGAAAAGAATCCAATCGAAGAGAGCAGGGAATGGCTAAAATTTCAAGGCATTTAAAAAATGAGAAAGATAATGGGAATAGAAAATTATTTCAGAACTGAGAGAAAAGGACTGAACCAGTGGCTCCATTTGTGCATGCGCACAGGTGCTAGCACCACCGCTGTGCACGAGCCTGTTTGTGCCTGCACGCGCACTGCACACATACACATTTCCCTGCTCCTCCCTTTCCTTCCGGGCCGCCAAGCTGGAAAGGTTGGGGAACTCTGGTTTAGAGGTTTCAATGGAATTAATAGTGATACATTGAAGAATGGAATTGAAATGAATGCTATAAATGTTTATGTCCAAGAAAAAAATACAGGAAAAGGAGACACCTAATGTAAAAATGCTGAAAAGTGGTAATTTCAGTATGCCAAGAGATTTGTTGTGATAAATAAAAATGTTGCAATGTATTTAAAATAGTTCTTGATAGCCTATGTTTGATATATGCTTCAGCTGCTGTTTGGCTCTGAGATTTGCAGTCTATTTTTGATCGATTTGAGCTAAAACGATATGGAATAGCACAGATGCAATCATCACATATCCCATCAAGTGTCCCACTGTGACATGTGCTCAGATGCTGTGTGCTGATTGCTTTATAAACCTGGCAACCTTTATGCCATGTTTATGGCTACATGCCCATTGAGCAACTTTTGCATTTGAATATACTGTGTATATATAGCAGCATAACAGCACCTCAGGAAAAAATGAGCTCCAGTTTAGATCCTGTCCTGCAAACAGAAACCTTTTCCCATAAATATATCTTTGCAATGATTACAGTGGGGAGGAGAGGAAGGGGGAATAAGTGCTTCAATATCATGATCATGATCACATCTACCTACCTACCTACCTACCTACTACCCCTCTCTCTCATTCATCATCTATCTATCTATCTATCTGTCATGGCCCCATCGGAGCCTAGTTCAGAGGAGGAGGAGGAGTTGCAAGTGGGATCATCCGACAGGGATGACACGTCTCCCTTGGCATGTTTGGAGAGGCCAGGGGCTGAGGACGATGCTGTCCCAGGCCCCTCAGGCATTGGAGAAGGTGGTTGACCAGATGGAGAGCTGCCTGCCTTCACAGGCACAGGGGAGGATCGGCTGCTGACAGGCAGTGGTGCTGATAGTTAGCAGATCCCCTCTGATGAGGAACAGCTGCCTCTTCCACTCAATCCAAGGGCATGGAGAGCTGAACATAGAGAAGGGCTGCAAGGTTAGTTGGGAGAAGGTCGCCCCAGCCCTCCTCACAAGGAACACTCGGAGTGGACTGACTTATGGAGAAGCCATGGGAAGTTAGTCTTTGCCAGGAACAATTGCTTGTTTTGGATTACACTCCCCCGGCTTTGACTCATGCCTTTTTGCCATGCTTCGAGGACTGCTTTTCACCTTCACTTTGAGGACTGCCGTTTGTCTTGCCCTAGCCTTGTGGACTGCTTTTGCCCTTGTGGACTGCTTTAGCCCTTTGCTTTGCTTTACCTTGAGAACTGCCTTTGCCTTGTACCTTGTCTTTGCTCTGAGGTCTGCCATTTGTCTTATGCCTGAACTTTGCCTTGTGGACTTCCCTGGTACTAGATGGGCTGTTGTTTGGGGGAATGAGGGTGGCTGCCTTGAGGGTAGCATGGGGTAGAGCCTTACTGGTCGTTGGAGGGCTGTTTGTTGAACACTTCTGGAGGACAATAAAGGACTCTCCAAAGGCCTGCCTTGCCTTGACCACCTGGGTCATAACACTATCATCTATATCTATTTGTCTGTCTATCTTTCTGTATCTATTTATCTGTCTGTCTGTCTGTCTGTCTGTCTGTCTGTCTGTCTGTCTGTCTGTCTGTCTGTCTGTCTGTCTGTCTATCTATCTATCTATCTATCTATCTATCTATCTATCTATCTATCTATCTATCTATCTATCTCATCAATCATCAGTCATTACCATCACCATTATGTACAGAAGTAAACCCTAAGACAGTGGTCCTCAACCTTTTTAATGCCGCGACCCCCAACCGGTCGTAAGTCGAGGACTAAACCGGTCGTAAGTCGAGGACTTTCCCTGCCCGGGAGCGCTGCGCATGCGTGGTTCTGCCCCCTGCGCCGGCCGAGGCATAGCTCGCAAGCGGCAGAGACAGAGCAGGGCGACCACCAGCTGGCCCAGCCCAAGGGAGGTAAGGCACCCGCCGGAAAAGGGGGAAAAATGGCGGACAGCCTTGCTTGGCGACCCCCGTGAAATGGTCGATCGACCCCAAATGGGGTCGTGACCCATAGGTTGAGAACCACTGCCCTAAGAGAATATATTAATAATAATACTAAGGGAAGAGTTAGCATTTATCTCTTCTGTTGGAAGAGAATGTTGGTATTGAGATTGTTCCTTCTCAGGGCCAGCTTTAGATGACTATTTCTGCAGTTCTGTAGTCTTGCTCCTTAATTTTGCTACTTGTCAATATATTTGGCCTCTGTTTAAGCTTTCCCATATCCATGAGAATATCCTAAATATCAATTTATTGATGCTATGGTTTTATTAAGTAAATAGATTTGAGTGCTATTTGGTTCAGATAGTAACTAGTCCACACACATAATATCCTCTTTATCATAGAAAATATACACAAATTACTCTACTGATTATGAAACTTACCTCAGATATCTCTGGTTACCTAGCCCATATTCCTTTCCACAGATGCCTAAGCGAGGCCAGAGGCACTGTGGGAGTTTGCGCTCTAGCATAATGGTAGTGGAAACAACCTGAAACACACAATTTTAAAAACTGGGTAATCAAAATGTTTTAATTAAATCAAGGGATTACACTAGTGTCATGGCTGGAACCTTCCTCTTTTGCGATAGTTGAAGAAGGCAACACAGACTAAAGAACAACAAGATTTACATTTGTAAATTCCCTGGAGGAGTATGGATTCCATGTAGCTTTTCATTGTTTACTTCTCCTTCAGAAATTTAGGGTGCCATGTAACCTTGGGTAATATTCCTAAAGCAGATTTTGGAGTTTCTCTTAGTGCCAATATGCAATGTACCTTCATGAATTGCAGCATATCTCATAGCTATAAATTTAGGAAATGATCCAAGTATCATCCGCTCTGATGGGGACAAGCAGGCTCAGAATTTTTATTCCTTCTTCCTCCTTTCTTTGGCATTTTTTTTTTCACTTTTCCCTTAAAAGTTGACAGGACATTTTTTTTCTCTTCAATTTTCTCTAATCCTATTATTGCTATACTAATTTTCAAAGCCATTCTAGCTTCCATACATCTGGATTTATATAGATACGATTCTTACCTGCAGTCATGCATTATGCATGAGTGAACAAATTAGGAAACTCCATAATTATCTTTTAAAAAGCCAAGTTTTACTCCCCTGCATTCAATTATATATACTTAAAACAGGTATGATTATTGAAATCTTGTTTTCCCAATAATAATTATACCAGTTGAAAAGAGTCACTGATTTGGGGATTCTGGAATCACAACATAATTCGAAGTCTAATTCAGAAAGGATACTGAACATATTTTCATTTCAGTTTTATCATGAGAAGATTTCCCTTTGGTGCAGATTTTTATTAAATGGACACAGGCACTGTTTTCTGAACTTATTTTCTATTTGCTTTCATTAGATAGAAATTAACCTAAAGAGAATTATCTGCTCAGGTCCCCTCTCCAGTTCCCTCCCCTCCATCATGTACAATCAATTAATAGGCAAAAGAATCTTCATCCCTCACCTGCGCTCTCCAAAGTTCATCCCGCTCATGAGCCACACGCCAGTGGGTATCCCCCATCATGGCAATAAGGAGGTTGAGCATAAGAAGGGCCGCAATAATAGCAAAAGCAGAGTAAGTGATGCCATACATAAAAGGCAAGTCCACCTCGTAGTTCGCAGGTCCATCAATGATGGTGAGAAACAGCTGAAATGTGCTGTAGAGTGCCATGGGATAGCTATAAAAATGGCCCAGTTCATTGGGGTCTTCTGTTTGGAAGATGATGTAAAATGCTGGCAAAGAAAACAAAAGAACATGAGTTCAGATTATAATTAGAAGATTTGCCATGTGTAAAGTTTTGTCTGCTCTCAGTATCATTGTGTAGCTGAATTGTGCAGTCAGCCTTCATTGTTATTCTCCTGTTGCATCTCTTTTGCAAAAGACACCCTGCCCAAACCACTTACAGCATGATGTTGTTTCCAATCAGATTTCTCTACAAATATACCTTTTCTGTAAAGCTTTTGGCCTAGTTTTCCTTACTGTTGCCAATTGGATTGGATTGGATGGGATGGGATGGGATGGGATTAGATTAGACTAGATTAGACTAGATTAGATTAGATTTTGCCAAGAATGCATGATATAACTGTGATAGATATAGATAGATATTAGACAAACAGACAGATAATCTTTCCCAGACTGAACCAAATATAATTCTCACTCATTTCTTTCTATAGCAACTAATTTCTTGAGAACAACAGGAGGAAGGACTTGGAAATGCTGCTAAGAGAAGAGAGAGACGCCATTTGTTCACTCTGCAAATTATTTTTACATGCGTTTTTTTTCTCAATCTGATGGAGAGGAAGCCTTTAGAAATTTTAATGCAGAGAGTGCTTATATGGTTAGGTTGTAATATGTGGGAAGTCTCAGGGGTAACTAGAAACCTGATTGATTTAACAATGGTTTGGTATGCAAATAAAGCTTTTATTTTTATTGTTTCCTCTGCTCAATTGTGTTTGATCTTGGGGTCTTCCTGGACAAGTGCATGCATCACCCAGCTTTGGGCCTAAGGCAGAACGACTCCCAGTTTCTAGCTTGTTGCCTTAACTATTACATTAAACAGGTTCTCTTAAAGCTTTTATTAGAGGTCATTTTATACAATATAATAGCAAACTTAAAAAGAAAAGTCAAGAGAAAATACACGTTATTTTAGATGAGATAAAGAGAAAAGAAGAATTTAAGAATTCTCCAGAGAAGATAAATATTTCTCAGCCAAATTAAGCTTCTACAACAACAGTTGTTGTTGTATCTATGTTAACAGTCAGAGAAATGGAAATAAAAATGAATTATGCAAAGCAAAAAATGAGTTTGCAAATAAACCAGGGAAGTGGTTAGCATATAAATTACAAAAAGAAAATGATATTTAAATTAAAAGAGGGAGATACTGTATGAATGGTCAATGCTGTCATACAAAAGCATTTCATCAATATTATTCTAATTTGTATAAAAGAAGTGGCATCTCTTTAGAGAAAATAGATGAATATCTAAAAAAAACAAAATGTACTGAGGATTACAGAGGAAAAGACATAAGAAGATGAACTGACCTATAGTAATAAGGGAAGTTTCTGAGGCTACAAAAAAGATTAAATTAGGAAAAGTGCCTAGACCAGATGGATTATCAGGCTCCTATTATAAAAGTTTTGACCTAGAATGTTCTACCTCAGTGTTTCTCAACCTTGACAATTTTAAGGCATGTGGACTTCAACTCCCAGAATTCCACAGCCAGCAATGCTGGCTGTGGAATTCTGGGAGTTGAAGTCCACATGCCTTAAAATTGTTAAGGTTGAGAAACACTGTTTCTACCTAGAATGATGTTTTTGTTTCATATAATAACTCTTTTGACAACAGATGCGCCACTTAAAAAATGGCAAAAGGAGTATCTAAATTTATGTGGCAGGGGAAAAAAACATGAGTTAAATATAAGATTCTACAAGACACAAAGAGGAGGACTGTGTTTATCTGATTTGAAATTGTGCTTTAGAGCTTGCTATTTGATTTGGATGAAAGAATAGATGGTTCTATTGAGAAATAGAAGGCTTTTAGAGTTAAGAGAACATGACTTGAGTTTTGGACCTCATGAATATTTGTGGTATGACAAAGTCAAGTTCAGTTTGGATTTTAAAAATCATTATGCCAGACATGCTATAATTAAGAATAGATACAAACTCAGGTTGTACCTGAAAATACCCCTGTGGCTTTCAGCAAAAGAAGCATATTACGAGAAAGAATAGGCAAACACAAATGGTTCACTTATTGTGAAATAATAGAATTTAGCCAAAGAACATTTAAAATAAAATCAAGAGAATAACTGGTAGCAAAGGTATATAATTGTCAATGGTCCTCTTATTTGCAATTACTAAAAATATTGAAAAATAAAAGATTTTAAAAGACTTTATGGTTTTAAACATTCTAAGATTGAGACAGAATTGTGTATAAATGATCAACATGTAATTATTAAAATGTTTAAACTTATTGAAATTTGTAATTTTTTATATTCTTAAAATTTTTAATAAAATTATTTTTTTAAAAAAAATTAAAAAATGACATTGAGGGATTTGTAGTATTATATATGCAGTTCTATGAAATGCCATGCATCTTTATGACACTAAATTAGTGATAGTTGGTAGGTAGAGGATCTTGGCAAAACTTCAAAAATACTTCAGATTCCATTTTATGATTTGATACATTAGGATAAGAGGTACAAGAAAGGTTAAATATCACAGCCAGCTTAAGATAGGCAATGGTAATCTGCTGTAGTAAAAATTATGAGTCTTGTGGCAGGATGAAGTCTAATCAATTACTCTGCCATTCGCTACCATTAATCATAACTTATTTTATCAGACTCATGAAGCTATCACCTTAAGCAATAAATTAAATAGCATATTATCTGACAACATAGAGAAAAGGAAGATAGAGACTGCAAGAAGGAAATATTTACACAGCATATCAAGTAACCAGTTCCAGCCTCTGGAAAATTTTTACAGATTATAGAATCCAATCAGATAAACCCATTGCAATCCAATAAAAATGGTGGGAGGCTCCCTCCTTTTTTCATTATTATCATAACTATTAATTTCAAGATTACATTATACTATTTATATGTACATTTCCTTTTATTATTAGTTGGTAACATACAAACAAAAGGAAAACTCAAAGATATGGCTACAACAGAAGATATCCTATAGCCAAGAGGAAGGAATTTGGTAATATTCCCATTCTCGGTGCTTTAAATAATTGCTACACTTTTCTTTGTAAGCCAAGCTCACAAGAATGTAGTATAGAATAGGTAACATACCAGATGCAAACCCAAGGATGACCACCACCATGAGCCAGCAGAAACGGAGGAGGTCTCCAAATATCATCTAGAAAGAAAAACATACAGTGACCAAGCAGCTCTTCTCTCACACAAAACTACATTCAAGGAACAGCATTCTAGATCAAGACAAAGATGCTCTGGATTAGACTATAATATCATTCGAGCCCCATTCCACCTTCAAGGGATCCTTATCTATTTGCTTCTAAAGGGTTTGCTAGCTAGGAACTGTGGCTGCTGAAGTCTAACCCATCTGAAGGGTCCCAGGAAAAGGTCACCCTGACCCCAAGCCTTAGGTCAGAAATCAGGATTTTGGAAACAGCCACTTCAACATGAACATATTTAGTAGTTAAACTGAAGCCCTGTAGATAGAATAACCCCGATATATAAAAGTTCAGTAGTGGAGTGAGGAAACAGGATTATCTTGCCTGTAGCACTTAAATTATTTGTTCTAGACATTTTTGATGCTTTCTGTCAACCAAATTCCAGCTATTCTTCAACAGAAGTTTTGAGATGGCCTAATCAATCTTTATCTGCTGAGTTTTGACTGCCTCAGTTCTATCTTTTTTGTTTGCAGAACTGGTATATTCTCATTTTATTGATTGTTCCTGTTTCAAGTTGCTATAGGAAAGCATATGAAGATGGAAAAAGTTCACACATTTGCTTCTTTTATTTGCATTAATGTTTTATAAAGCCATTATGGTTAGCACATTTGAACAGCCTTTCTCTCCCTTACATTGTCAACGTATTTATCAAATTCGTTTTCAGTGCCATTTAAGCTGGTGGCCATTACTGTAACAGTTATTTTACTGAATTTTTCTACTGAACTACTGAACTCCAGATGCTCAATATTTGCTTCTGTCTGTCTTGAATTTATTACCAATCAGGATAGAAAGAAAACAGCCAGGCAATTTAAACTCACAATGAAAATGAACTGTGCCCTTTAAATATTCAACAGAGTCATCCACAAGCTTCCAAAAGGGCCCTAGAATATTCAGAATTATTAAGTCCCTTTACCTCTGCTATCTCTTTCTACTCCCATCCCAAAAGGAGAAAAAAAAATGCAGAGCAGTCAACATTCCAAGAAGTGGAGAGCTTCCTTGAAGATGGAAATGCCCACAAGGGCATCCTCCTTTGTAACAGAAGAGAAATGAATGAATGATTGACTGCAGATGCTACACTGAATACTGAGTGAGGGAAAACTTACTTAGGGAAAGGGAAAGTTATGGGTGGGAAGTCTTTTTAAAGAGAGGCTGTACAGTTAATGATATTATATAATAATTAGATGTGATTGCTATTTCATATAATTCCTCTAGTTAGGAATTCAGAAATATTTGAATATATGAGAAATATCAGTACATCTCACTCAACATGCTAGATCTGAAGGATAGCTGCAAAGATATGGAGAGAAGAGTCCTATTTTTCTTTATTATTCAATGGATGGTGACAGCAGATTAAGCTGGGGAGAGCTGGGATAAACCTAAAAGCAATCTACAGATTAGGGCCAGGAAAAAAATTCCAAGATAAATGATATCCACATCTTTCTTACTTGCTAAATGAAGGCTAAAACTTAGATCAGAAAGTGATAGACAGACAGACAGACAGACAGATGATAGGTAGATAAAGATCTTTACTATCCTTATAGAGGATGGTATAAGGACTCCTGCCTTGGGTAGGGGGTTGGACTAGAAGACTTCCAAAATCCCTTTCTTCCCTATAATTCTATCACCTTCTATTTATGATGAAAAAATGTTGCCAGAAACTGCATCAGCATATCCTTCATCTCTCTCTCTCTCTCTCTCTCTCTCTCTCTCTCTCTCTCTCTCTCTCTCTCTCTCTCTCTCTCTCNCCTACCTACCTACCTACCTACCTACCTATCACCACCTTCTTTTGTGGACAATCCCTTACTTTTTGTATCATGATGGTAAAGGGCCCAAGCATCTGAAATCCTCGTGCAAAGTACATAATATTGCACCAGCCAAGCACCAGAGCCAGAGACATGGGTACAACTTCTCCATTGGTGCTAGTGAGACGCATCACCATGGTCAGCAGAATCATACAAGCATACACAATGCTGCAGAGATAGAAATAGCAGTGAAGAACAGAATTTATACAGTTTCACACACACACCCCAGTAACATTCAACAGCAAACCAACTACTAGGAAAGAACCTTACATGATTGCATGGAAAGGTCCTCCGAGGATAGTTTGCCCAAAGTACTTGGTTATTCCAAATCTGAAGATATCTGGAATCTGGAATAAAGCCATTGATCAATGGTGTGCTCTGCTTAAAAACAATTGGCTCATTTTCTCACCAACAAACAAAGAAAAGAAACCCAAAAATGCAAAGGAATTCAGAGACACAACACTCCCCCCCCATACTAGAATTTGAATGAATTATCTGGACTACAATCACACACTGAGGCCTTTTCTCTCATTTTGGAGAAGTCACTTCCTGATGCAAAAGCGACTGGTTCAAAACGCCTGTGACCTCTGCATAGGGAAAGCTTTAGGATTACTTAGTTAAGCACTACAGTATCACATTAGATTAGCACTGTACTAGGTTAGGATCTAGTGTATACATTGTACCAGCCTTCACATAGAGGTCAGAGGATCTAGAAAGATCTTATGTCAGTGATGGCGAACCTTTTAGAGACCGAGTGCCCAAACTGCAACCCAAAACCCACTTATGTATCATTGGGTGCCGGGTGGGTGTGGCTCATTGGATGGGTGTGGCCCATTGGGTGGGCATGGCTGTGGTGGTAACGGCAGACTGGGTGGGACTAAAAAGTTCAATCAATCAATTCCAACTTTGCGAGATCTTTTTTTTCCCCGCAAGAAGTTGAAATTGATTGATTGATTGAACCTTTTTTTTTTGCACATGGCGGCGGAAGCCTAAAGCGAAAAGGTTTTATAACACCCAGCTGAAGGCCTAGGACTGGGGCAACGGTGCGCGTGCCCACAGAGAGGGCTCTGCATGCCACCTGTGGCAGCCGTGCCATAGGTTCGTCACCACTGTCTTATGTTAAACAATATTGCTAATCCTATTGTAGAATGCTTCTTCTGGTGCTCTGTTGCTTTCTACTCAAATTGGAGAAGGAAAAACATTCCTCTTACCTCCAAGATCAATATCACGATGGCTCCAACAATGGTGATCAACTCACCAACAAGTCTGTGATTATCTTCAGAAGTAATGTAAGACTCCTGAAAAGGAAAGCAAACTCATATTGGTAGGAACATCACATTCTCAAGAATTAATATTTCAATTATCCAACTTCCTTGTTTTATGGACTTAGATCAAGATGACAATGAGGATCAATAAAAGTGGTGAGTTCAGAATATATCCAGGACTGCATTCCATCTTCAAATCAGAGAAACAATATTAGTGACTACTCGTCTATTTGCCTTTTCCTTGGAGAGCTATTGCAATCTGTACATCTCCCCAAAGGATAGTGGATAAACACAAGACTGGCACTGTGGAATCCACGCCATGGTTCTAGAAGTTAATGAAAACTACACAATTACTTTGATGGACTGCCCAATTACTCTAAAATTTTGTAGAAAAGAAAAAAAAAGAGCAGGAAACTTAGAAACTTGAATACAGCAGAATTACTTAATAACTTGAGCTAATGTGCTTTTCGGCTGGGAATCCCACTGGTAGTCAACTTTCAGAATTAATACAACTCCAAGCAAAGTGAGCCAACTGCCTGACATTCTGATAATTTAAGAAAGTTTGACTTCATCTCTGCTGTGTCCATCTGCCTTTCTTTCTTTAAAAAAAAGAAAGAAAAAGTCTTCAACTTCCTCATACTCGGGAGATTAAATGCTAATGTTTCCTGTTATGACAATGGAAACTAAACCTTCCAGAAGTAAAATTGTGACAGATGACAACAGAAATTACTGTATTAGGTGACAGTGATATTTTAGAGAAAGAGAGAGGCCAAATTCAAGGGAAAGAATCCCTCTATATACTGATGAAAAAGTATGCTATTAAGAACATTAAACTTTTCAACTTTAGGGATCCTTTGTTTATCAGATTATTGAAAAAGAGCCTCGTGAATTTAATATGAAGCTTATAGTGCTATTTAAGACTAGGAAGGCTACTATGGGAGAAATCGTCATAAACGAATATACCCATATCTTCCAACCCACATTTACTGTCAAAATTTAGTGCTAAATGAATTGAAGCCTTGCTTATGGTCATTACACATCCACAATGAGGTTCGTGTAGAGAATCCCCTATTATTTGATCAACACAGAAAATAAAGGCTGTACACATATTAGTTACAAGCACAGTTTATGGTCAAAGAAACTCTCAAGCGCAACAGCTGTGCCCTTCTTCTTCCTCATAGGAACATAACAGCAGCACATTGTTAATGGAAAACCTCCCACCATATTTCTGTACATATTTCCATTTTGCCTAAAATACGTTCTCTCATAGTCGGGTCATTAACTGCTGCACTCGCTAAAGAGCAATTTTCAGGGAGTCTTCTGAATTGTTATCATTTATCTGGAAAATCCATGAACCGAACTAATAGTGTCCACACTTTCCCCTCTAACTACCAATTTGCCTGTTGTTATTTGAGCTGATGCCAAGCTCAAGACTTCTGGTTTCACTGCAGTGGGAATAAGCTCCACAGGGTACTGAGAACTTCTGAATGAATGTGCACAGAATTGCTGTATAGAGCAACATCTTGTTATAGTAGGGGTTCCCCCCAGTGATGGGCTTCAGCCAGTTCGCACCACTTCGGCAGAACCGGTAACTAATTTTTTGTTGCCCAAGCCCAGAATGGACTTCCAGAAGCGGCATCCACACAGAGAACCGGTTGTTCACATATTTGAATCCCACCACTGGTTCCCCCCACACACAAGCACACAATTATATTAAATGGATAATGCCACTACTTTTTGCTTCCCAAGCCAATTGTTCTTCAGCCCTTGGTTATGTCTGGTTGTGCATGATCTTCGGAGGAGTTGGTCTCTTGGAATTCAACATTGTTAAGTGATTTTTACATTTTTAATGGATTCATGTTAAAAAAACCTACCTGCAAAAGTTTCTGAACATAGATGGTGTTGTCTCTTTCATTTGTTTTATTGCAGCTTCGCTCTTTCAGTGGCCGGTAGACGCAACACATTGTGAAGCAAATCATGTACAGGACGTAGAATACAGCCAGGATACAAAAATATGGCCGTCCATACTTATTCCACTTCAGACTTACCAGCTCATTCACAGGAGTAAGGTCGAGGATTCTTCGGGCCTGAGGGATGTAAAGTAGCCTGTGTTCAGCTTTTTTCTTAGAAATAAATAATTCTCAAACACAGCAAAAGCCCTGAAAATGAAGGGGGTAACTGGATGGTTCTTAAAAGGGAATGTATTGAAATATTCAGTACATTCTCATTACTTGGGGAAGGAGCACTGGAGTCCTGGCTAGAAGTCTTTAGTATATAAAAAGGAAAGTGAATAATGCTAATTATGAAGTTGGTAAGGATGAACATGCAAAAGCGGAACATAGCTTGAAGATGTGTGAGATCTTTGAGCAAGGCAGATGACCATTCATGGCTGAAATAAACTAAAAAAAATCCACCATCAAAACCCAGTTCGTATGCTGGTTGGTGGCATTATTTCTTTCAATTCTTTTAAACATTGCATATTCTAATGAACAATCAGCATGACCATAAGAGTGACATAGGATAACACAAATGGCTCCTTAGCTCTCAGTCAGTGTAAGACAATGATAGCAATAGCAATAACATTTAGACTTAAATACTGCTTCATAGTGCTTGACAACACTCTCTAAGAGGTGGAAGGCTGAGTTAACCTTGAGTCGGTGAGGATCGAACACCTGGCAGTGAGCAGAGTCAGCCTGCAATACTGCATTCTAACCACTGCTTCACCAGATAATTGCCTAATATTTACTGAAACTCTTTGTGGATTTTTGATCACAGGGTGACATTAAGAAATCTGCTCCCTGGACTTCTGGTTTCGGATCGCGGCATTTGCAGCCGTGCAAAGAGATCGTTCTCTTCACCGGCTGATTTCTCTCTGCCGGTAAACCCTTAATTGGGTCGAAAAGCCACCCTGGAGGGGCGGCTACAGTGGAGGAGATCCTCGTCGACTGTGGAAGGGCGGCAGCTCCTTCCACGATCCGAGATTGCTCCTTAGGGTCGACAGAGGAAAGAGCGGTCAGTAAAATGGCCGTTCATTTTGCTGCTGTAACCAGAAGTCAGAAGAACATCTAAGCGCAAAGAACCACCGTGGTTGATCCGGGTGAGATTTCTTTTTATTCTATTAGCCCTTTTTTCTTTTTTCTTGCCTGTAAAAAGCATTTTTGGATTTATTTCCCTGTTTTAAGAGAGCGGCGTTGGTTAGTGAGGGAACAGAAGCTTTGGATGAAAACTGACTTTAATTGATTATTTTTTTACTTTTACTTACTTTGGGGTCTTGAAAAAATTCTTATTAATAAACTTTACTACTGGATTCAGCATATATGTGAAAAATATTATCTTTTTTCTTCTCTTTTTCTGACTTCGACAACGTTATTTTTGGTGTCTGGAAGAGACTTTTATAGTCTACTGAGGATACCTTGTGGAGAAATTTAAAATTGCAACTGTCTTTTGTTTTTTCTGTCTGATGATGAGATTGGCTTTGACCTTCAGACCATCATAAAGAAAAAGAAAAAGAATTTAACAGCTGTTATTTGTGGGGGTGGACACTGACTAAATGTTTTGGAATACAGCCTCCACCAAAAGATAACAGGCTTTGGTTCTAGTCACTATTGAAATGGAGAAATCTTATTTACAACTTGGCTGTAAACTCATACTGGAAAAAATCTATGAAGCTACTGAGGAAATATGTTTNCCAAATAAGAGAGAGTACTACAGAAATAATAAACAGAAATTCTACTGTGAACCTACAAACCGACCTTCAAGATCAAAAAGCAATAGAAGAGGAATTAATTTACACTAAAGAAGATTCTATTTCATTTTACATACAACCTATTGAGACATCGAATGACCAAAAATGATTGCAACTAAACCAGCTACAACTTCAAAACTAACAGAATTGATTTTGAAACTACAATTGGTTGAGAATTATGACAACTTTGATAATCAATTACTAACTAAAAAATTGGACATGATTGAGTGTCTTATTCAGCAGACAGGAGCCAGGCATCAAAAACAGAAGATGGGAGGTTTTTTACTGACCCAAATGACATTGCAAGCAATAAAGGGAGATTTATCTGCTGAAACAGAGGCCTTGTTATGGAAACCTGCTTGGCACAAAAAGAAAGCTAGAATAAGACTTAAAAGAGAAACTTAAAATCATATGTAATGGATTAAAAAGGCTTTGAGAAATATGGATTGACTTAAGGTTTAAGATTTAGAGTTGAAAATCAGTGATTATTAGAATATATATGTTAAATAGAGTAAGAATGTATTTTTTGGGGAATAATATCTTTATTTGTACGAAAATTATTTTGTAATGGAATGAGAATAAAAAAATGGAAGAAGTTTTTTAGAGATTCGGATTGATTTAACAATTAATTGAGTGTTTTAAGTTAGTAAGATGATGCTTTGTGTAATAATATGTGTGTTTCTTTCCTTTCCTTTCTTTTTTTTCTTTTAGACATGAACTATTTGGATGAGATTTAAAGTCTATCTAATGGTGGAAATGTTTTGTTATAGAGATAGACTGACTGATGGATTGTATATGTATAGAGTAGAGTAATATTTTATTTTTAACCAGGATAATTATTTTGTAGTGGAAGAAGAAATAAGAGAGATTTGTGATAAAATCAATGATTTATGAGATTAAGAACCAGAATAGATCTGGATTTGTATTTTAGAAGGGATACCCGAAGTGATAATATGTTTATCTAAGATTAAATTGGACTATGATAATTGTAAATTAATAAAGTTCAAACAGGATTAGGATTTATAGAAATGAAATGTAGAAGTGGATTATTTTAAATATGTTATATTATTTGAGGGAAATAGAGAGGGAATATTTAATGTATTTACTCGAGGTATCATATGATTTTGTTTCTGGATGATTGATCACCCAACCACCACGGTGTGTCTTGAGCATTTTGTTGTAAAAATTAAAAAACCAATAAAATTTGTTAAAAAAAAAAAAGAAATCTGCTCCCTCTTTCAAAGTGCACTGTCGGTAATACAAAGATAGTCACTACAGTATGTCTGTTTTAAAGGGTGGTTTTGAATAATATTGAAAGAATGCACCCGAAGTTCTCTGAAAACTCAGTGCAGCAATGGCTTTCTTCCTTTAGCTGATTAGAACACTTGGATTTTTTAAATCTTCCACTCTTTGGAGATCTTATTGTATGAAAGTTCATTAGTCATAAACTCTCCAGATACCTGCCATAAAATCTCCAACCTATTGCAGACATTGGAGGCATCCCACACCGTCTTATGGATACACTTTGAAAAATTAGTCATAGAAAAGAATCTGTATTCAGAAAAGATGATCTGCCCTGACCAAATAAACCTGGATCACTACTAGAAAACCTCTTTGAGAAGAAACTTTCAGCAGCTTCTCCTTTCAACACAATACCTCTCTCTTTTTTGTGGTGACAATAAGTTCCAGAAGAGACTGATCATCACCCCATGAATCAATTTCCGTAAGGTCATACAAGGTAGACTTCAAAGACCCAAAATTCCATAGGACGTGTTTTTTTCTTTGCATGAGGTGGTTGAACATCTAATTTGGGGAAAAAAGAAAAAATTCAGTTAGCCCGGACACTTGCTGTTGAAGGTGTGTTTGCTCCCACAACCAATATCTCTCATAATGCTTCTCTCTTTTAATTGACCAAAATGCAAGCTAATAGAAAAGTTAGAGAATATAATAATACCATCAATAACTTGGCTTACATAGTGGGATTCACAGAAGTTTCCCTACATTTAACTAGCTTATTTGAAGGATTGTCTGTCTCCTGTAGTTTGTCTGTTCTGTGCATTCTACCCTTCTTTAAACTGAGGGTGATATGGGAGAAAATTATGTTTTTCTCTCAAATGAGTGTTATATTTTTATATAAAATATAGTTTCCTTTTTAAAAAAAATTGTGAAGCAGCCCAGAGTTGGATGGCCTGGAAATTTGATAAACTTCCACTTTGAAATGTAGTTTCCTGTCCAGAGCATGTATGTCAAATATGCTATGCTAATACTTATAACTGAATATTTTATGTGGCTTTAATGTAACATCACAAACTAATAGGTTAGGGTCTTTAGCCTTTAGTTCTTTTACGCAAATAAATATTTGCCTTGATGCTCCTTTTTGGCCGGGTGTTTGGGGCTTCTTCTGTTAAATCAAATCATTTAATATTTTATAGTACAACAGGTCAGAAAGGCTGTAATTGTGTGAATAGAATAGAATAGAATAGAATAGAATAGAATAGAAGTTGGAAGGGACCTTAGAGGTCTTCTAGTCCAGCCCCCTGCTCAAGCCTGCCAGAAGGGAGCCATGAAGGGGCTAATCAAGGCTGAGATACAGCAATACATTGTTTTTCTCCTTTGTGGAGCCCTTGCCAAACTCACAACATATCCGCCTCCATTTTTACAAGGAAGGAGTAAATTGATAGTCTTCCGTAGAAGATTTTATACATACACGTTCAAGAAGAGAAGTACTGGTGATGGTAAGTAATAGGATTTGGCATCCCCATTATGTAAGCTGGGCTGAAGGCTTTCAAAGGAAATATAGCAGGATTTCTCTCAAAAAGACCACTTTGTCAGCTCAGGGATCTTTCCCACCTTCATCCAGGGAAGCTTTGAAATCTGCAACATTCTGGAAAATGGCTCCAGAAGTGGAACAAGATAACAAAACTCCTACTGCGTCACTGGAGTTAGAGACAACAATCTGAACCATCATGATGTTCATGGAATATACATCACTCGTAGCTTTTTTTGTTTTGTTTTAGAGTCTTACAATTTTATTGTAGGCCTTGTTTGAACACCTTTAAATCCTTCCTGAAAAGGGGGCATATACTTCCAACCAGAAATAATAAAAACAAATTGTAAAGAAACACTTTACTCACCACAGTGTTGCCCTCTACCCCAGCCAGTTTAAAAGGGGTGAGTCCCTCATAGTTGAGGATTGCATCCAGGTCCCCCAGACCCTTCTCTTTCTTGTCATAGCAATGGAGAAGATCGTATATTTGACATGCAGAGGCCTTGTTAGGCTGGAGGGTTAAGATGTGGAAGACTGAATTACCTATCAGAAATTAAAAAGAAACAGAAATTAAGTTCATCCTTGTATGTTAAGGAGAAACTGATAAATAATTGATGTCTGTTCAGACTCTTCAATCTTCTTTTTTGGCTTATCAGGAAAAGGAGTCCAATGATTAAAAACTGAAGAATGAAGTTTCCTGCATTGAATATTTGTGCCAAGAAAGTTTCGGCTGCTGTATGATTTGGAACAGATTTTTTAAAAAATTTTAAATTAAGAGATTTCAGGCCAACTTACTTAAACAACAGAGTCAATCAAAACAGCAATAGCCATTCTGGGTAACCAGTGGAGAATGTATCATTATAGTATGAAATATTCAGTGTACAACAATTCTCTTCATAAAAAGCAAATACAACACCAAAAAGGATCTTCTAACACATTATGTATTTAAATCCTTGCATGCATTCTGAAGTGATAATTGTGGAACAAGGTGATTCTTCTGATTACGTTGCTTAGCTCTTTCAGTTAGTTTAGATTGTCTGCATTTTTTTCAGCATGCACATACACAGTGCCTCCACCCACTGCAACTGAGATGATGGTTTTCCATGACCGGCAAGGTTAAGTGAATATTTTTTGGGAGAGAGGACAAAGAAATGCAGCCTGAAGCCAACCTGCTCCCCCAATCTCCCCCAAACCTAATCCCTCTATAGGTCAGAAAGGGGCCTTGGTAATCTCTGCCAGAAGAACCACTATCTCTGTAAAACAGTATAGAGCTATGCAATTGACTCAGAAGTATTGTATCTGTCTACATCTGTGGCGTGATATTATTGGCAGGAGATAAGAGAAGGAATTTCCCTTACTCAAGGGAAGAGTTGCATAAAGCACCTTCTCTTCCCACATGCATGCCCTTAACAAATGTGCAGAGCCTTTGAGGAAGGCATACCCAGGGAATCCTGCACTCGAATGTTAGCGCCATGTTCAATCAGCAACTGCACAATGGCTTCACTCCCAGCACATGCTGCAAAAGACAAAATGTGTTCCCCTGAGAAAGGAAGGAAGAAAGAAAAAGAAAAGAAAAGGAGGGTTATTTTTGTTCATTATTTAAGCTTTAAAATATCATTGAGCAACATATCCAAGATGAAAATAGTACATACATGCACACATACACCCTATGTATACATATATACCCCCTACGTGTACATATATATTGTGATAACATATCTATATTTCCTTACCACTGTACCAGTATTAGATAGAGATCTTTTTGTTATTATACCATCAGTTAAGAAAGATGCCCTTTACTCCAGTCTCCACTGTCATTAAACTAATCCAAATAACCTCTGAGAGTGTACATTTCCCAACAGAATTGGAAATCAGTTGGAATATAAGCAGCCAGAGGAGGAATAGGATGGCAGTATCTAGATATATCCACCTTTTATTCACAGTCTCACTCTGGAGTGTTACAATTTACTCACAGCGAAGATTAATGAGGAGTCATTACCAAAATGCTTGAAAATTGATCTATTAAGCATAGCTTAATTATGGCCTGAAACAGGTAATGAGAGGGCTCTCTAAGCATAGCATGGCCAATCTTCAGCTCCACTGCGGCCAACTGGGAAATCTGGATTACTGTTGGCTGGGTATTTAGCTGCTGTTGGGGAAAAAAAGAGAGTCTCTGAATCAAAATACCAGAGGAAATCAGAGGTGGAACAGCTTGCTAATAGCTAAAATAGATTCCTTTATCTGAATTGTAGTGGAATTCAACTGAAGAACATGATATCCTTAGGGAAAGTAAGAGGTAATGGCACATGGACACACAACCTATTGCTAGGGATGGGTCAACCTACATCTGCTACACTTGTAGTTCTTATTTTATGGACTTAACTATTTTTTTGTTTTTAAAAATGCACAAAATTATTATTACCAATAGACCTTTAAAACCATATTTTCTCTCAACATGAACAACTTTAAAAACATCTTAATGCTTCTTTTGAATAGAGAAGGTTCAGCAAGCAGATAGCAGGAAGCAGATAGCAGATAGCTCCTCTCTTGTTTGTACCAGATTTAAACCAATGTGGCTTATCCAAATAGGTTAGGAGTTGGTGACAGAACTATGAATTCTCCATTAAGAGATCTTAAGCACACTTCACTCTTTTTAGCAATAGTTCCTTGGGAACAAGCCAACCCTAGCCATTTCAGAAAGGAGTGCAGATGCTTCCCTAGTCCTGACTAACTCTCACCTCAATCACGAATTCATTATGAGATCTTTATTTTAGCCTCTTCAGTGGGAACAGTGTCAGCCTACCTGATACAAGCATTGCAAAAGCTATTGAAAAGCTGTTTCAGAATAGTTTATTTTCAAAAATAGGCAGTGATAGTAAAATTATAGACTACTCTGAGAAGAAAAGATACTTCTCTTCTACTTGATGCTGGTGTTTCCCTCTTATGTATGGGCTTCTTTTCTCTTAAATGAGAAAGCTCTGTTGACTAAAGATATTTAACACAAATTAATTCATTTTGCCTTGTGGGGCAATGTTATCATTGTCTTTTTATTAATTTGTTTTTTAAATTTACTTCTACTCTGCCACAATTAAATCCTTGGCAATCTATAGGCTACATAAATAAAAACTGAAATATCCATGCTGAGGTTAAAACCAATCAAAACAACCATAAGGATGATAACAATAAACAATACCCTCCCTATAGGAACAAAAACAACAAGAACAAAAAAATAAAACAAGAGTAAACTTTTTAGTCACACATATATCCCTAAAAACATACTGAATCTCATTGTTACTATTGTTTTAAATGCTTAGACAATCCTTAGCATTGGTCTGGGCAGCTAGATGCAAATGGGCAGTGATGCATTTGGTTAAGTGGGAATGAGAAAACACTCTTAGAGTCTCTTTTCTACAAAACTATTTTGGAAAGGCTACACAAAAGTCTTTTTACAGCTGGTCACTTTTGGTTGGTTGAGGACTTCATGCTCCTCAACTGAGGATTGAGTTGTGAAAATGGGCAGATAAAAGCTACCCATCCGAGATCAAATGCCATAGAATGAATTCCTATTATTATTATACCATTGAAAGATTTTCCATATAGCCTTGCCCCTCAAAGTAATCCTCCTGACCCACCAGTTGCAGGTTAAGTATGTGGACCTTTAGTGACAGAGGAATGATAGCTGAGAAGACTACGGTGTTTTGGATGAGAGCACCTTGTGTCTCAGAACGACTCAAGGGACAAAACGCTCCACCTTACCATAGTGTTTCCTCTACATATGCAAAGTACAATGCAAATTGCAGATTATTCAAATAGAAGGTGTTTGACCGGCGACATACCAAAATAGAAAAGACTGTCATTTCTTCTCCTGAAAACATATCCAGTAGCACGAGGTCCATTTACGTCGGCTCCCTTCTCAAGCAAAGCTTTCACCAGGCCCAGGTTTTTGTTTACCACAGCTATGTGAAGAGCTGTCTCCCCTGTAATACACAACATTAACAAAAAAAACCTTGTAGCATCTTGAAATTCCACATGTGTGTATTTGTGTGTGCATGGGTGTGTATGTTTATATGTGTATATAAGCAAGTGTAGTCATGCATTTACATGAACTATAATCTATTTCATCAGATTATCATGGCCTCTGGTGACACTGACTCCAGAAAGTCATGAAAGGTTATCATCAGTCTTTTTCAAATCAGATTCTTTGAACTGAATCCCATGTTGGATCAAGAAGAGCTATTAGCTACTGATCTTAATTAATAAAGCTCAGTTTTTCTTATAAAAATGGGGCCCCTGAGGAACTTTTCTTGTCTGTTTTATTAAATCTATGCCCACACACCTAAACGAAGCTGGCATCTACAGAAAAAGCTCTGCAACAAGAAGTAGTAGACTTATAACAAGGCAAATATTGGCTGGATGTTCAAAGTAAAGAGTAGGACTGCAACACAAATGAAGAAACCTGTACTCAATGAAGCACAAAGTTATGATAATACTGTTAAATTTTAAGATATCTGTTATTTCCTCTACAACAGAAACTAGTTATTCCTCTGGAAACCATGATCAGCCTTCTTGAGAGCTCATTATAGAATCAATGCAGTTTTTAGAATAGTATCTCATGAACAACATAAATACATATTTTAAATCACTTATAGTTTATATCAGCCTCATGCATTTTCAAAGAAGTTCATCAGGGTTAAATGCAGAAGGGAATTGAATTTGATTCAGTATAAGTTTGGAGGCTGGATTTAATTATTAATGCAATTGCAAAGTTAATTGCCGTTAAAAATGAATACCCAGGTTCTCGTTCAAGAGTGTTAATGTTTAATGCACTGCTTAATATTCCATCTTGAATTTCTAAGAAGATATTTCTCAGGGGCCTAGTATGAGGCAGTGGCAAAATAACTAAACTGTGAGGTCCTTGATTCAGATCTCACCACAAGCTTCCTACTAATCCATTTGGAATATGTAGTGCTTTAAGTTGCACTCTTATGTCCATTTACCTTATGATATCAGCAATTATACTTTTTATTCCTTTCATAATAATCTCTTACATGGAATTAGTCTTTTTTTCTGTTTGTTTTTTAACACTGGGGATTTTTAGCATTTTCATCAGAATTGCAAAAAAATGTCTTTCCACCAGAATCACAAACATTTCCATCAGAATTGCAAATTCTGTCAGTCCACCTATGAAGTTAGACTGCATTCACTTACAATGAGCCATTTTGTTGTCCATTCACATAATTTAGTTCTTTCCATTTCTTTTTGTTCCTAGTATTTGGTGTCATTTGAACATTTGAGTACTTCATTGTTCATGTCATATTTCAAATTGTTTATGGAGCAAGTAAAACATTGGTCTACAATACAGATCAGGTTCTCAAATACAGTATACTCTTATTTTAAACAAGGCAAATTATAGTCTCAGTTGCACACACAATTTATATGGCAAGTTATTAGCCAAATTAGCTATAAACATGTCTTATATGTCTAAAACAAATATCCTATAACATATCTAATATTTCACTGTTTCTGGGCACTGTAGAGAAAAATTGGACTTAAATGGTTATATTATCACAATCTATTGTAGAATAAATGGCGGTCTGGATTCATTTATAGTCACTCTTTTTAACAATATGCTCAATAAAAAAGTGCACTTTTCACATCGGAAAAATCAGCCTCCGTACACTAACCCACTGAAAAGGTCCACCATGCCCCATAAACATCTGAAGACCTGGAAGTGGACCTGAATGGTAATTGGAGAAAAATAACAGAACATCTTGTTATGAGTAACCCCATTATCTTATTTTCCATAGCTGGGTATCATGAAAAGACCCATTTCAATAGAGTTCCCATACATATATTCCGGGATTATTATTTTTCCTTTGATTGTGAGCTAGAAGGTGACTAATTATGTTTATGATAACTAACGGTTTCTTCATTGATATTTTATTCAAAGAATGAGACATAAATCCAATAATCACAATAATTACCAGCATACAGCTCAGAGGTCACAGGTTCATTCACAAGTTCTGGAACAGCATTGATCAAGAGCTGAGCAGCTTCTAAATTATTGTATAAGGCAGCTACATGAAGAGCAGTCTCCCCAACAGCACCTACAAAGAGTGTCAAAGAAAGAGAAGATGCCATGACATTGCAATGATCTTGGGATGTTCCCTCTAGTTGGCATATACAATTATGTTTACAGATAGAATGCTGGACACATCTATTTCTGGGATCTCTTGTATTGTGGCCTCTCTCCTGACAGACGATAAACAAGAGTGCCCATGCGATATGCCTTATGGATTCATGAGGAGCAATTTTTGTTTTCCAGAAGGAAGTTTAGGGAATTTAGCCATCCTGCTCCTTCCAGGATCTGATGCTGTCCTTGCATATGCCAACCAACCAACCACACATTTCTACCACCATCCTTCCATCTCTTTTTTGCTCCTCAAATTGTGCTTTTTCTTAATAGGTAATGGGGCCATGATAAATAGTTTGGACCACTACCTCGTTCATGAAGGTCACAGGTATGACTCGCTATCAGCTTCTGGATGGCTGAGAGATCATTTTCTTTTGCAGCCAGGAGGAGGGGAGATTCCCAGATCCTGAAGCAAGCAGGAACGAAAGGTAATCAATTCAGAATACTATAGATTACAATTCACATAGAAATATCTTTTCATCATATCTGTTGTTGTCTTTCTAAACTAGGAAAATTATTATTTTTAATCATAAGGCAACTAAAAAAAATCCCGAGAAATACAGATATATAAAACTGGCTATCATCTATAACAGTTTATCTTCAATCAAAGGCCTGCCATTTTTATTATGTTTTAAAGGGGACCGTGTTATTGTGCCTGAATATTACATAGAGGATTTAACAAGAGAATTCAGCTAGACTTTTGGTTTAGTATCTACAAAAAGATACAAATAAATGCAAGAGTCACCCCAAAATTAAAGGGCATACTCAAAAAACTATAAATGGTAAAGGTTTGTCAATATAGGCTACCAATCTGGAAAATTAAAGAAGAGATAATCAGTTAGCCCAGAACGTCCATTCCATTGTGTGATATTCCCTATGTTGCCTCAGCCTTGGGTGCCATGTTGCCTGCTTTCTAATTTACATTTTCTAAATTTAATTTTAGAATGGTTATTTCTGAAGTTCATTAGTTCTTCATTTTTATATTATTCTTTCTCTTTTTACAGAATATTGAAGTACAAAGACTTAGTTATTAATTGGATAACAACACCATGGAATGCCTTCAGGAATGGATTTTTTTAAAAAAACATGATAATTTATTGTTTTTATTTTTCTTACATAGAGCTCCACGGGGATTTTTTCAAAAGCAACAAATCAGCCGCCAAATAGCAAATGGAAAATGTCAATGTAAATCAATGCAGAGTTAATGAATGTTGGGGCAATACAGATAAATATGACAAACTCATATCAGACCCATGCCAATAGACACATTCTCTGAAACTTCTCTGATGCTTCACTTTACACTACAACCACAATTGTATTCTACTTTCTTTTGTTTTCTCAGAAGGTTCACTAAAAGTCTTGTGTTTAGTTAGTCTCAGTCAGAAGAATGATAAAGAGTTGCACTTGAGTAAATTTTATATAGCTCAGTCATAGAGAAAACTTTAATAAGATGTGGATCCTAGGAAAAGAAGACACCAGCTTTTACATTTTGATTCATATCTACAGTAGATATTGAGCTAAAGAAATGAATATTGCATTGAGTACTAAAGTTCAGATTTAGTACAAACTCTGAATATATATTTATGTGCACACTTTAAATTTAAACTTTAAAAAATGACATGGAACCTATTTAAGCCATCATTAATTTAAAGAAATAAGTGTCGATGGCTGAGGCATTCTCAACTGCTGAACAAAATACTCTCAATTTTTAAAACTTAATTTGTGGTAAAAATCTGGTGAAACCTAAAATGTGGAAATCCATGAGAATTTTTGCTTGTCTTATTGTACAGAAATGTTATCTATATTATGGTTGTTATTCACTTTTTTTTACTTAGGAAATTGGAGGTTAACATTATCCATTTCATTATAGTCGCTCCATTACAAACTATAGAAATAGCATTTCATAAACATGTAAAATATTGCAAGCAGAAGTGTGCTTGAGTCCTCCCTTCTATTCTAAGCCAGCAGTAAATATTTAAAATCTGAAATCTATTAAGCTTGTCTTAATTCTGTCCTACTAACCATAACAGATCTTACACTGCTAAAAGTTAAACACATTTCTTAGCTGATGAATGCACCTCCAAGGATTGACTTATTGAATCTATACGTTTCAGCTAGCTGACCACCAGGAGTTCAATTTAGCATTTTCCTAATAACAGATGCAGCATAAATAGATCATGTTTCTGTGTAAAAGAAGCAACACATGTTCTACTGAGTCAGTGTTCCTCTTTTTACAAGAGCAAAGATGCTGCTTATATGCAATTTTCTAGCATCTACCAACTAAAATTGCTGATAGCATAACATTAAATCTGGTCAAAAGAGCTAAAACTCTTCACTATTTTAGCATCAGAACACATAAGCAGCTGTTCAGTAACTACCGTTAACACCTGGTAAGAGGAAATATTTTGGGGTGGCATTCAGATTAAATTCATTAATTGAGTTGATAACTTTATTCTGAAGAACTCATAGATTCTGAAGAAAACTCATAACAGGACTCATTCCCATCTACCTTTAAAACTATATTTCAGCACTACTGGACTTAGCCCAGAAAAGGGGAAAATCAGTTTTAAATGAAAAGAAAATTATAAACCATGGACCATAACAATTAGTCCATTGTTTCCAACCCCTGTTCAATGTGGAATCCAAAGTACTCTCATTTGAGAGATGATTGTCTGGACTAAACCTGAACATATCTCTCTGGTAATTGGTTCTGCTGTAAATTCCTCTTACAATTAAGACTTTTTTGGGGGAAAAATCAGATAGAAGGTGGTTTCTTGTGGCTTAACATGATTACTCCATGTCCTTAACGCTGGAATTAGAAAAAAAACAGATTTTGAGTTTCCATATGACATATGTTGAGGTATTTGAAGTACTCTTACATTCCCTCAATCTTCTCAAGATGAAAAAGTCCAAGTCCTTCAAGCTCTATTTACAGGACTTTGTTACTATCCCCCAGAACAACTTTCATTTTCTTAAAACTAAAGTCTATAGAATCATCATCACCATTAGTAAAACAAGGAATCCCATTGAGAAAATAGATTTGAAGGTACCATATTAGCTAGGACATGATTATTATCACATTATCTATATAGCCAATTTATATAGCCAACCTATTGGAATTGCAATAGGCATCTTTACAGTTTTTTTCTTCCTCTCTTAGGTAATCTAAAACTCTATGAAAAAGTAGGGGATGAGATGATCAGATGAACTCACTGTCAGATCATTTTTGGCATAATGGGCTCTCTATCAAGACAAGCTCGAAAGAAACAATTGTATCAGAATGTTTAGAGTTGACATATTTATTTGTAAGCTACTCCCTTGCATCTGTGACAACCCAGAAGAATCCGTCATAATATTCCTGAACCAATACAGCCATCCCCTTAAGGTTAAATAACTATATTTATTTATATGATAGCAGTGTTCCAATACCAAAAAGGCTTCCACAAAGAAGAGGGAGTCAAGCTATTCTCCAAAGCACCTGAAGGTAGGACAAGAAGCAACAGATGGAAACTAATCAAGGAGAGAACCAACCTGGAACTAAGGAGAAATTTCCTGGCAGTTAGAAAAAATAATGAGTGAACTTGGCTCCAGAAGTTACAGGTGCTCCAACACTGGAGGTTTTTAAGAAGAGACTGGACACCCATTTGTCTGAAATAGGATAGGATTTTCTGCTTCAGCAGGGGGTTGGACTAGAAGACCTCCAAGTTCCCTTCCAACTCTCTTACAGGGAAGAGTTTGCTCCATTCTCTCAGACTCTGGATATTTGTGAGAAGGAAAGAACCAGCCTAAATCCATTCCAGGATTGTTAAGTATAATGTTTTCAAGATTCAGGAAGAAAAATACAATATACCCAGGTCTCTCAGTGCAATAAGATATGGAGTATTAGAGAGTCTGATTTATTTTGGATGTGCTCAACTCTCTGAGTTGTCCAGTTTCCTTACAAAACTGTAGGAGGACCTATTTATCGGGAGAGATGGGGGGTGGAGACATATTGTGTTCCAATATTCAACTGCAGATAATAAAACATTGCATAACAAGATCTTGTGCCTATGCCAGTTGTGAAGTTAGGCACTGAAACACTGAATGACCCAAACATTATTCCTATAATTATTCCCCATAAACTGCCATAAATAAAAGGTGGAAGCGAAATAAGCTGAGTTCTATAACTTGGTTGCCAACTGTACCTCTCTTTTAGTTTATTCAAAATCTATGAAAAATAAAATGCTGCATTTTATTCAAAGGAAAGAATACAGAATAATTTTCTCCAGCCTCTGGCCTGCATCTCAATTTCAATCAGAGCTGGCTAAGAAATTATGGGAGTTGAAGTCCACACCTCATAAGCAGTTGCCAAGTTTGAAAAAAAAAAGATCTAAATCAGGAGTCCCCAAACCTCGGTCCATGGACCGATACCGGGCTGCGGCATGCCAGCAACCGGTCCTCACAAACAAGCAAAGCCCCATCCATGGGATGCAGGCAGCACACAAAACCACACACCCTCCAGTCCACAGAAAAATTTTTCTCCACGTAACCAGTCCCTGGTGCCCAAAAGGTCGAGGACCTCTGATCTAAATGATTAAATTAATGATTATTAAATGAATACACAGAAAGCATATTTAGTTTTATGTATTTTCGGCTAAGGTCCTACAACTGAAAGACTCCCTGTGGTTTATAGATCTGTAAGGTTTTGGAATAAAGGGACATTAGCAAGCAGTCCATACACCAAGGGCCATCAGGTAAATATCACTGAAATGCCAACACATCATTTCAGAAAGAATTATGTGGGCAAGCTTACTTAATTTCATTCTTGTCTCTAATGCACAAAACAACCCTGTTCTTGGCTGTTTTCCACTTGAATTGTCTAATGACAGAATACCAGCCTACAGTCAATGGGTGTGTGGGAATAGCTGAAGAATGTCAAGTCCCAACGCCAGGAGGGATCGTGCATGCCAGGCCAAGGTTGACTTCAGTTAAGGAAAACAGAACCTGTCAGAAAGTCAGGGGATCTACTGGGCCGAGTGCCACACCTCAGCCCTGATTCATTAAGCTCCCTGAGCTCTGTGCCAAGCAAATGCCCTCAAACGAGGAAATGCAATCAGCACTGGCTCCAAGCAGGAGCTCAGGATGAACCGAAGAGAGCCTGGCACTGATTCCTGGCATCCTATTCCTTCCTGTTTTAGAACTATCAGAATGTGCTGATGAGGTTTCTTTAACCCTCCTTCCATTTGTGGGAAAGGCTGGTGTCAGGGGTTCTTTTACTGATAGTGCCTCATGAGGGCTAGCCTCATGAATTCCCTGAAAGGAAGGCAAGAATGGGAAGCAGGCATGATGGGAAACCTAGTTTTGCTTAATTTTTTAAAAAAATCCTTTTTAACATAAACTTGGCTGTCAGCAAGATTTAGTAACTAGCGAGTCCCTTTAAAGCAGGGAGAGGGAGAAAACGCAGCTGGCAAGAGGAAGCAAGATACCCCCCCCCCCCATTTTTTAGGTTGGCCTTTATAAATAGAAGCCACATTATAAATGGTTCCAGGAAGAAATGTACAAGTATTACAGGATTTAACATTTTAGATGCACACACGCACCCCTCTTCCTTCTCACCTGCCCCAAAGTTTAAAATCTCCCTTTATTTGCCTCTTCCAGATTGTTAGAAAGCAGCAAACAAACAGAGGGAGCAAAAAATGTGGAAGTGTGGGTGTGTTCCTGGGTAAAGGAACCAACACTCCAAGAATTTTCTAACAGCAACAGGAAAAATAGCCTGGAAGTATATCCAAAAAGCACCAATCATGAAATTTCAACACCCCCACCCCACCCCCGAGTCTCAGTGAAAAATAATGGTTACTGTTTTGCAAAACAGGCAAAAAGGAAGACTATTTCCTCTGTAATCTTTTTCTATCTGGTCTCCTCACAGATAGAAATTATAATTTATATTATAAAAGAAGAGGATGGATTTAAAGGGGTATCTTTTCCCTTAGCAATGTAGTTAAACGCAAGGGAGAAGATACCCCTTTAAATGAATTTAGCAGTAGCATGGAGCTGCATTTCCTCATATACTACAAAAAGAGAGAGTCAGGCTGTGGTCAGTGTTTCCGATGGTCACTAATGCCTAAAATCAATCAATCTCGTTACTAAGTTTGCCCTGCAATGTCACTTTTCATGGAAACCGGATAAATGGACAAAAGCGACTTGAATTAATCTTCTTTTTTTTTCAGAATAGTTCTTTGTATTGCTTGCATACTCCTTTTCTCAGGCACCACTGAATGCTGAATGCTATTACTGGGCAGATAAAAAAGATAATGTGTTTGTCTGCATTCTCA
>NW_015386675.1:373618-382147 GCF_001527695.2 Protobothrops mucrosquamatus | reverse complement strand
TATTATTATTATTATTATTATTATTATTATTATTATTATTATTATTATTATTATTATAATGAAATGTAAAAAAAATATAATGATCAAATTTAGAAGACAACTTTGGTTGGCATACAACACGAAAAGCAATTTAAAAAAAAGGTAAAAGAACAGTCGGCATCTGAGGAGAAAGCATTCAGCCACACACAAACTCATAAAATCCTACAAGAGAGCCAACCAATCTAACTAAGGAAAGTTTTCAGAGACCTTTAAAAGAAAGCCAGGGTGGGGGCTATATTGATCTGGGGTGGGGATGCTAATTCAGAGGGTCAAGTAGCGACAAGAAGGTGTGTTTCCTGGGTCCCATTAGGTAACCTCTGTGAATGAGTTACCTAATGGGACTCAGAGCACACCCACTCTATCTGATTGCAACAGATGGGTAGAAACAATAGGAGCTAGTTAGTCCCTCAGATACAATAATGTAGTAATAACTATCTCCAAGTTACTGTTACGCTGTAGAAGAAAGAATGGAAGTAAACTACAGAGTCCCAAACACAACTAGTGTATTTGAGCAAAATGTTAAGAACTCACTGCCCAAGAACCACAGTTTCTCAGGTTTCCTGAGTTGCAGTGGACTAAATGCTCCACCACAGTATTTCCCAACTTCAGTCACTGTAAGTTGAATTTTGAGAATTGGAGTTCACCTACCTTAAAGTGGCTGAGGTTGAGAAACACTGTGCTAGCACACATACTGGGGTCCTTCCTCTGTAGGGTGTTTGCCATTTGCATAAAGCAGTGGTTCTCAACCTTTTTAATGCCGCGACACCCAACTGGTCGTAAGTCGAGAACTAAACCGGTCGTAAGTCAAGGACTAAACCGGTCGTAAGTTGAGGACTAAACTGGTCGTAAGTCGAGGACTAAACCGGTCGTACGTCGAAGACTACTCAACCGGTCATAAGTCGAGGACTTTCCCTGCCCGGGAGCGGTGCACATGCGTGGTTCCGCCCCCTGCGCCGGCCGAGGCGTAGCTGGCAAGCGGCAGAGACGGAGCAGGCCGACCACCAGCTGGCCCAGCTCAAGGGAGGTAAGGCACCCACCGGAAAAGGGGAAAAAAATGGCAGACAGCCTTGCTTGGCGACCCCCGTGAAATGGTCGATCGACCCCAAATGGGGTCGCGACCCATAGGTTGAGAACCGCTGGCATAAAGGCATTTTCCTTTATGCAAATGGAAAAATCCCAGAATATATGTTCATTTGGGGTTGGGTTGGATGAGGGAGCAATACAACTCTATAACCAACTCCAGTTCACACTGACCAGGGCAAAATATGAGCAGGGAAGGGGGTTTTATGTAGAATTTTTCTTCTTAACTCAGTGGTTCCATTCAATTTAAGGGAACAGGAGATAATGATGTATATTAGTTTCAAGCTGAGGCTAGATTGGTCTTTTTCAGAGTAGTTACAGATCTTGGAAATCCAGAACTGTTTTTAACTAAGATAACCAGTATAAAAACAAACTACATTCTATCAAATTCATGGTCCATCACAATCCACCTTAGTGGTCCTGGTTCTGATCCATCCAAAGCATCTTATAGACATCATCCCTGCTCTGTTTATCTCCTCTTAGTTCCATCTAAGTTCTACCAGACTTTACTTCTAACTCTTTAATATTCTCCCTAGCTCTATTGGGAGCATCTCCCACAAGCTCTTTTGTTTTTTGAAAGAAATTATCACCTGATCTTTAGAATCTGCTGAATGTCTGAGGATTAAAAAAGGGCAACAACAACAAAGCAAGCTCATTAAAACTATATATCATACTGTTTTAATTAACATTTAATATAAAGAAGAGGAAATGTTCCCTGTCTGCTTTTAATTATGGGGTTTTATGGGAGAACTTGCCATAGGAATGAGAATGTTTAGTTTCAAATATTATAAAAACGAATAACTTGCCAATGCAGAAAGATAATGATGTAAACTACAGGAGTAATAATAATAATTGATATACTGAATTATTATTATTTTACCTTCCAGTAGAGATTCTTTTCCTCTCTTTCCCTTCAATTTTTAGACATGATGCCAAGTTGGAAAATGTTCATTGATGCATTTTATTATGTTTTACTTATAAACATATATATATATGTATGTAGAATGCTAATCAAAAACAAATGTATTTAAATCTAGCTCAGCTATATCCTTATTTAAACAGTCCAAAAGAAGTCTGAATAGATTTTTCAGCTGGATATTCAGTAATGAAAGAAAATCTTATTATATTCAGTAGCTTTTCACTTAAAATCAGAAAGAGTCCAGTGACATCTTTTTGGACTAAATTTTTTATTAACCCGCATTTGCTTTCATGAGCTCCATCTTACCTCATCAGAAGCACAAAGTGATATAATCTCTCCCACTATATTATCAATAATTCATCTTTCATATTAGATTGGAACTAATATTTTGACTTTTAATTAGTTTTAGCTGCTAATGTCTGGTTTTTCTTTTCTTCCTAATTATCTGCAACTAGAAGTAGTCTAATTAATGGATTCTGTTATATAGAAATACCACATATCAATCTAAAAAAAAGAGTTTAAAAAGATTTCCTCATTGAGAAACTGGATGATTTCATGGACATATTCTATGTAGCTTGGAGTTAACAATATCAAAAATGATTTGCTATTGCCAGTTGCAGAATCAGATTAGAAAAGATTAAAATAAATGTGAAAATGCCAACCTTTATTACTGTCCTGAGTAGCAAAAGGCACCAAAGAAGATTGTCAAAGCTTTTGGCAGAAATTCATGTCTCCAACAGTGTTCTGGGAATTGATTTTGCCCAACCAAAGCCAAGATTAAAAAAAGTAAAGACATGCTTGAACAAGCTCAACCTGAGATGACTACATGGATCCTTCTGTGTAATTTTCTTGGCAGCAAATCAATAGTGGGTCGCCATTGCTTTCTTTTTCAACTCTCTAGCCTCATCCAAATACTAACCAAACCCCCAAATGCTTAGATTTGGCCGTTAGCCAAATTTGACTAGGTCTTGCCATTTGCATGGGGAGAAAGACAAGAGTTTTGTAGCTGAAATCCTCTGAAAGGCCACAGAAATACCTAACATGCAGATCCCCTGCTAACACAGACCTTTATTATTACTTGCTTTATTAATGAGATCAGCTTCTTTACTGCTTTCCTTACCTACTTATCATTTATAGTGGGCTGTTAGTGACAGAGTTGCTTCTGCCAAAGGACAACTTCAACATTAATAGTCCTTAAAATTTCATAGTATATAAGAAAAAGTAGCAGAGCTGATAATTTGAAACTTGTTTTCCATTATCTACTTCATGAATTCTATCATTTCCTCCAAATTTCAAATCAAACTGATAAAAAAAATGTGTCAGTACTGCAGGTATAAATATACTGAGAACTGACTCAATTACTTTTCTTACCCTAATTTTTTGGAACATATATTTCTGCCAGTTCTTTTGGCAAAACCACTAGTTTGCTGACATTGGGGGCTTTGCTTCCTAAGCTATTAAGATTTTCCTCCTCCATTAAAACCTCTTGAGGCAACTGCTTTCACACACGTTCAGCCTCATTTTGAAGCTAAAATGCTGCCATAAGTGCAAATTTGAAAGTAAATTCTATCTTGCACTAAATTCAAATACACTGGAGTGCACTGGACAGAAGGTGAGATCAGCAAGGTGACCGTGATGAATACGCTGTAGCAGCCATTTTGAAATAGTCAATGTGTATATTTATCATGGTTTTTATTATCGCCTGTTCACCGCCCTGAGTCCCGTAAGGGAGATAGGGCGGTATATAAATTCAATAAATAATAATAATAATAATAATAACCAAAGTTCTTTTGTCTGAGAATAGAATTTCCCTTTTGTTGAACTCTACTTTTCTATCTTACCAACCACAAAAAACTAGAATGGCTTCATGCCACAAAGCAAGATCCAATGATTAAAATATCTGCTGATTTAAGACAAGTTTAAGTTATCTTATGTTGGCTCAAACGCCATAAAGGAAAAAAGTGAAAGCTAAGCAGCTTTTTACAACAAATGAATATGTATTTATTCAGAAGATAAATACTTCTGTGAAAATGTATGCATTACACAAGCAAACCAGAAATTCAGTTTTACTCCAGAAGTGCACTATACATTTTAGTTATAAAAAAATATTGTGTGTATTTGTGTGAGTGTGATCTCTTTGAGTCAGTTTTAACTCCTGGCGACTGTCTTTATAAATCCCTGCAGTTTTCTTGGCAAGGGTTTTCAGAAGTGGTAGGCTCTTTCCTCCTTCCTAGGGCTGAGAGAAGGTGAATGGCCCAAGGTCACCCAGCCAGCTTTGTGCCTAGGACAGAACTAGAACATACAATCTCCCAGTTTCTAGCCTGGCGCCTTAATTACTACACCTGCTTGAGCAAGGGGCTGGACTAGAAGACCTCCAAGGTCCCATTCTATTCTATTCTATTCTATTCTATTCTATTCCTACCTTTTCATTGCTCAAGGATGAAAGCTCCACATTTTTTTTTCAACATATTGAAGATGGAGGTTAAGGTCGAATGAAGTTCCACTTTGAAATGTAGATTCCTGTCCAAAGCACACATACCACATCTGTTTCCCAATATCTCAGCCTTCAAAGAAGATAAACCAAAATACCAATGAAAACTGGTGACTCAGCTCCAATTTTCATTCAGCCAGTTCCTGTAATTGGCCACAGGACCCTCCTCAAGTTATGCTGGCTGCCTTTCTCCTCTCTCTTTTTCAACGCTCCAGGTATCACTCCTTCAGAGGCTGATTATCCTCACTCCCCTTCATAGGGAGAACAATTTGCTGCTCAAGGAGAAGATAAGTATTCGCAGGAGGGGGAGAAAGGGGGAGGCAATTCCACTGCCTCTTCCAGCTTTATGGATGATGGCAAGTACAATCTGAAATGCATCACAGCACCCAGTCATTGCACAAAATATATCCTGAGAGCACATTGCCCAATCTTACAGCAAACTAGTTGGCAAAACCATTACTGTATATCTCTGAGAGTGTAGAACAGACAAGGCTACTATATATTTTTTTGGCTCTTATTTAGAAATTCCTTTTACCAAAAGGAAGCAGTCAGGGTTCATGTGCATGGGTGTATTTGTTTGTTTTTTGTTTGTTTACATTACTGCATTTCATTAAATGGGTCTAGAGAATCTATGATGGTCACATTATCCAAATCTACCATTTGCTGATGGAAAATGTTATACAAGTAGTCCTTAACTAAAGCCAGTCGCTTATCAACCATTCAAAGTTACAACGGATTTCCTTGTTGAACTGCTCATGACCTGGTTTTGAAGTTCTGACAGCTGCCACTTCCCCCATGATCATGTGATTGTGTTTTGGGTGCTTGGCAACCATCCCGCATTTATGGCTGTTTACAGCATCCTGCAGTCATGTGACTGTGACTATTGGTGGGGTTTTTTGCCAGAAACTGGTGTTTATTTTTGTTTTCCATAAAAAAACGTCCATTGGCTAAAATTGTGTCATTAATGACTGCGGCATTCACATGGTGAACACGGCATTCATTTAATCCGTACCTCAAAAAAAGTTGTAAAAACAGGCGCAATCACAAGGTAACCCATTTAATGACAAGCATGACTTATGTCGGTAATTCTGGGCTCAGTTACCATCATTAATTGAGGATCACCTGCATACCCTTGAATTTATGTTGTAAATGAATAAAACATTGTTTCCTAACCTTTGGGACATTTGAAAATCTGAGGCAAGCTTGCCAAAATTGCTGAAGGAGTGGAGTAGTGATAAATGGTTTACAAAATAACTACCATGTAGGACAGAATAATCATAAATCTACCAAATGTTCCCTTTTACCTTGACTTATCTAGGTCATGTGGCACACTCCAAACACAAGCCATTGGGCATTAAGTACCATCCATCATTTACTTTCTCAGAAAACGTGAGGTACCCATTTCAGGCAGAGAAGAATTATTTGAAACATAGCTGATTATACAGGAAACCTTGCTTTGCTGCACACCACCTTCACATATTTAATTTGTATGTAAAAAGGCAGGTAAGAAATCTAACAGGCATCAGAGTTACCTCAGAATCAGTATCTTAACCGAATACAGCAACAATTAACTTAAGGTTTGTTAAAAGATGGGTTTGTTAAAACATACAATATTTGTATGGTATTGTATGAATGAGGACCCAGATTGTTTGGGGCAATGTGCTGACATTTGTAAACCGCTCAGAGAGTGCTGTAAAACACCATGGAGCGGTATATAAGTCTAAGTGCTATTGCTATATTTGTCTTTTTTTCTGAGTATTGTATCTTTGAATCTCCTATAAGGTAACCCCAATTTTACCTGTGGTGGTTTCTAGAGTTGTGTGACAATGTCAGGAGCCTGCTAAAGAGATGGGACCCCATCAACAACAAATTGCCCAAAGAGTGACTTCTCTCTAAATGTCACCTCATAAGACTTTGCATGATGACAGTTCAGATGAGATGCCCACCACATCTTTCTAGGTTTCCATAATGCAACCCAAGTTAATGCTTGACCCATTATAACAATAATAATGTGAGAGTCACCAACGTGGACCCACAACAGGGATAATTTTACAATGTTTTTGATAGTTAGAACAGACGGAGGTAAATCTGCCACCTGTCATTTCTTGAATAGGAGCATCAGTGACACTGAAGAAAGGTGTCAAGCACATTTTTAGATGACAAATGCCTACACACCCCATAAAAAGAGTTTAATAATGTTTAATCAAACACACTAAAACCCCCAAAATGATAAAAAGAATATGCAAAACTATAACAAAACAACCAAGAAAGGAAGGGTGAGAGAAAAGCCTCTATTCAGGCTCCCTTAATGCAAATAAGAGATTAAAATCAAACTTTCCAATTTATTCCAAAAGGTTTATCTGTTATGCACACATTCTCAGACAAATTCACTGTCTGTAACTGTGGCTCTCTCTCACCTCAGCTGTCTTCTTCGACCCACCAATTCACACTTGGAGAATGGATTGAAGCAATCCCACCAGCTTTCCCACACTCTCAGCTTGGTGTTTCCTAGCAATTCTGTAAAACAATTACTTCCACCAGATTCAGAAATGAAACAGAATGGGCTCTTGATGTTATCAATTCCTATAGGGAGTTTGACACAAAGGGGGAAGTTTCCATTGGTGTCACTCTTAGGAGAGTTTGAAGATTTCACATCTGCTGTGTACATAACACAATTTTCCAGTAATTCCAGTCATTGCCCTGATATCATCTAAGCTCCACTGGCAGAAGTTTGGGTCATTCTTTATGGATAGGATTATATAATTTGTGGCAGGTTTATTGTCAGTTTGAATAAACTTTTACCTACAGTGCCTATCATACCATTTATCAGAATCTATTTTGTTGCTTTTTGCCTGGAGAAGCGGATAAAGTTCTAGGACAGTGATGGCGAACCTTTAGAGACCGAGAGCCCAAACTTCAACCCAAATCCCACTTATGTATCGTCGGGTGCCGGTGGGTGTGGCTGATTGTGTGGGCATGGCCCATTGGATGGATGTGGCTTCGGTGGTAACAGCAGACTGGGTGGGACTAAAAAGTTCAATCAATCAATTCCAACTTTGCGAGATCTTTTTTTTTCCCGCGAGAAGTTGAAATTGATTGATTGAACCTTTTTTTTTTTTTGCACACGGTGGCAAAGGCCTAAAGCAAAAAGGTTTTATAAAACCCAGCTGAAGGCCTAGGACTGGGATGACGGCGCGCGTGCCCACAGAGAGGGCTCTGCATGCCACCTGTGGCACGCGTGCCATAGGTTCGCCACCACAGTTCTAGGATCTGGTTGTGCCATTACTGGCCCATTAAAACTTCTCAGAGTGCCTTCTGCAAATAGCTACTCAGATCATTAATATATTTTATTGGCAGGTAGAATTTCTTACCACCCTAAAGGAGGCAGTAGTGATATCTTTGCTCAAGAAATTATTCCCATGCAATCCTTTATTGAATAGGTCACTTTTTATAATGTCCTCCACTGACCGCAACATTCATCAATTCAACATTTCTGGAAAGCTGTTTCTTGAAGCAATACCCCCTCTATCATACTGTTTAGAACCAGCTCAAAGCATATGCATTTTCCCAGGCTTTTTTATTTTAACTTTTGCTTCTTCTTTTTAAAAATGGATGTTTTGTTGAGCATTGCAGGCTGCCCAAAGCCATTGTAGCAGTGCAGAGAATATGCATTTCCTAAACAGTTTGGTCCAGTGGTGAAGGTGCTGGTCTAGAAATCAAGAGATGGTGGGTTCTAGGCCTCCTTTTAGTTTGAAAGCCAACTGGGTGACTTTGAGCCAGTTGCACTGCCTCAGCCCAGTCTATTTATTTATTTTATTTTACAAAATTTATATGCCGCCCTTCTCCCCATGGGACTCAGGGCGGCTCACAGCATGTTAAAACAATATACAAAATTACCCCTTCTAAAAACCAATTAAAATCCAAATATTAGTGGCTGTGACTATTTAAAATCATTAAAAATTTTCCCTATTTAAAATTCACCCTAGGTCAGGCCCGCTTG
>NW_015386675.1:356812-370700 GCF_001527695.2 Protobothrops mucrosquamatus | reverse complement strand
CCCCCCCCACCCTTTCTACACCGCAACCCTCAGACATGGCTGGTCCTGACCTAAGGTGATCCTCCCCCCTCCCAACCACCCGTGTTCCCCCTAAAAATTTATTAAAACACCCCTTTAAAAAGAGCCTTAATTTGGCCAATTTCAAAAGTTTTTGACTTGTACCTGCAGCATGCCACCTCTCGGGGTTGTTGTATTGTAGGGAAAATAGGAGGCAGGAGTATTAGGTATGTTCACTGCCTTAAGTAGTCTGTCTATCTGTCTATCTGTCTAGCTAATAGCTAGCTAGCTAGCTAGCTATTTCATTAAGCAGCTTCTTTAAGAAGCAAGATTGACCCTTCTTGCTTAAATTTGTTCACTTACATGAAGTAAAAATGACACAAACTATTTGAAAGTATTACTATTTTGGCTATTGCCTTCTTCAGCAGCTCTAATATCAAAAAAGGATGCTGTCCCCAACATGACCAGCGTAATTTATTGTCTTTTTCTCTTGTTAGAATAGTCTTTTAACCTTCTTGTTTTGTGAATTACTCTACTAAATATGTTTTTTCAAGAACAAACAGAACATTCTGGAATTTAGAATCTAATTGTTCAATGCCACCCCACCCCACCCCCAATATTTGAAACATACTTAAAAAAAAAAGCTTGTCCTTTATTTCTATTTTTTTTTTATAGAGGAGTAAAGTAGAAATAATCTTGCTGACGTGTCCTGAATTCTGAATATACGTGAGGTCAAATCTGATTTCAAAGCATTTCAGATTTACAAAGTCAAAACACTCAAGCAGACCTTGCATGTATAAAATTCTGTTTGAAGCATGGAATACACAAATTTTAGAAGCATATCTTATGCCTTTTCTGATTGGGTACATGCATAAAAAACTCTCAGAAAAGGAAGCTGTTTTAAGGATTTTAAGCTTCAGACTCCAATTTACTATGTATCATAAATATTTTTTTCCTGTTAAGTGGAACAGGCAAAGCTCTTTCAGGATTGTAGAATAAACAGAGAGGCATAGGTGGGTTTTCTCTTGGTGAATTACAAATGGCACACCCACCAGTTACTTGCACTGCATACATTCTAATATTATTAGCATTAGATTAAGGTTTCAGTATCTAGAATTGAGTCTTACTAAGGTCAATATGGTCACAATTATACAATGAAATGAGCTCCACATTTTACAATCTTCTCTGAGATTTAAATGTGATCTTTATTTACATTTTTTCTTTCATTAATTTGCAATTCTTACCATACGTAGCTACTTTACTTTACCTAATTTACTCTCTTAAAAAGCTGTTCTGCTTGAATTCCACATACAGAAACCGAAATGAGCTCTTATATTCAGAATAACTTTGATGGCAACCACATGAATTCCTTTTTTAACATGGTCACATTGTAAAGCCAAAAGGTGGCAGCAAAGATCTGCACAAAATCACCAAAGTAATCTCCAGAGTGAAAGGATTTCTTTGAAGCCTTCTAGTTATGCACTTAACAACCATCAATGGATGTGATCTATTTTTCTCACAGGAATCATATGAAATGCAAATGATGAACACAAATCTGTCTATTCCAAAGTACTTAAGCCTGAAACCGTAATACTAAACTGGAATGGGATACTACAGGTTTTTGTTGATACTTTATTATCTTTCTCTATAATATCATCAGTGCACTATTCGTGATGATGGTACCGAGGAAGATAATGAAGCATCTTCAAGATGAAAATCAAGCTTAGAGAATATTAAGAATCTAAAAAATTCAGTCCTGAGCTTTGTTTATTCTCCATTATTGAAACTGGACCTCCAGTACCAAGGAACTTTTTATTCACTACAACAATAACCCTCCATTTATTTTGATAATTATTTCTGGCTGGGTCTTAAACATATACAACATGTCTCCAGCCTCTGAAGATTCAAGGATTAGTTTAAAAACAGTGCCTGAACATAATACTTCAAATATCTAGGGGCTAAATAAGACAGGCACATAGACAGGATGTAAGCATTTGTCGGGCTGATGAATGGCAGGGCTGAGTTAACTTTTTCTAGGAAAGAGAGGGATGCAGGGAGCCCAACTCTAGGAAAAGGATTGACAGAGCCTGGGGACAGAATCAAAAGAAGAATCCGCTTAGAGTCTCTACGTTGCCACAATCGAACTAAGTCCAACCCTTCTTGAATTCTGTTAACCCTTATCTAGCACCAAAATGGCGCTGACCTATTAGTTGAGTAGATTCCTATGCATAAGCATGAGCAATAAATCAGTTTAATTGGAACNGCGGCATTCACATGGTGAACACGGCATTCATTTAATCCGTACCTCAAAAAAAGTTGTAAAAACAGGCGCAATCACAAGGTAACCCATTTAATGACAAGCATGACTTATGTCGGTAATTCTGGGCTCAGTTACCATCATTAATTGAGGATCACCTGCATACCCTTGAATTTATGTTGTAAATGAATAAAACATTGTTTCCCAACCTTTGGGACATTTGAAAATCTGAGGCAAGCTTGCCAAAATTGCTGAAGGAGTGGAGTAGTGATAAATGGTTTACAAAATAACTACCATGTAGGACAGAATAATCATAAATCTACCAAATGTTCCCTTCTACCTTGACTTATCTAGGTCATGTGGCACACTCCAAACACAAGCCATTGGGCATTAAGTACCATCCATCATTTACTTTCTCAGAAAACGTGAGGTACCCATTTCAGGCAGAGAAGAATTATTTGAAACATAGCTGATTATATAGGAAACCTTGCTTTGCTGCACACCACCTTCACATATTTAATTTGTATGTAAAAAGGCAGGTAAGAAATCTAACAGGCATCAGAGTTACCTCAGAATCAGTATCTTAACCGAATACAGCAACAATTAACTTAAGGTTTGTTAAAAGATGGGTTTGTTAAAACATACAATATTTGTATGGTATTTTATGAATGAGGACCCAGATTGTTTGGGGCAATGTGCTGACATTTGTAAACCGCTCAGAGAGTGCTGTAAAACACCATGGAGCGGTATATAAGTCTAAGTGCTATTGCTATATTTGTCTTTTTTTTCTGAGTATTGTATCTTTGAATCTCCTATAAGGTAACCCCAATTTTACCTGTGGTGGTTTCTAGAGTTGTGTGACAATGTCAGGAGCCTGCTAAAGAGATGGGACCCCATCAACAACAAATTGCCCAAAGAGTGACTTCTCTCTAAATGTCACTGCATAAGACTTTGCATGATGACAGTTCAGATGAGATGCCCACCACATCTTTCTAGGTTTCCATAATGCAACCCAAGTTAATGCTTGACCCATTATAACAATAATAATGTGAGAGTCACCAACGTGGACCCACAACAGGGATAATTTTACAATGTTTTTGATAGTTAGAACAGACGGAGGTAAATCTGCCACCTGTCATTTCTTGAATAGGAGCATCAGTGACACTGAAGAAAAGTGTCAAGCACATTTTTAGATGACAAATGCCTACACACCCCATAAAAAGAGTATAATAATGTTTAATCAAACACACTAAAACCCCCCAAATGATAAAGAGAATATGCAAAACTATAACAAAACAACCAAGAAAGGAAGGGTGAGAGAAAAGCCTCTATTCAGGCTCCCTTAATGCAAATAAGAGATTAAAACCAAACTTTCCAATTTATTCCAAAAGGTTTATCTGTTATGCACACATTCTCAGACAAATTCACTGTCTGTAACTGTGGCTCTCTCTCACCTCAGCTGTCTTCTTCGACCCACCAATTCACACTTGGAGAATGGATTGAAGCAATCCCACCAGCTTTCCCACACTCTCAGCTTGGTGTTTCCTAGCAATTCTGTAAAACAATTACTTCCACCAGATTCAGAAATGAAACAGAATGGGCTCTTGATGTTATCAATTCCTATAGGGAGTTTGACACAAAGGGGGAAGTTTCCATTGGTGTCACTCTTAGGAGAGTTTGAAGATTTCACATCTGCTGTGTACATAACACAATTTTCCAGTAATTCCAGTCATTGCCCTGATATCATCTAAGCTCCACTGGCAGAAATTTGGGTCATTCTTTATGGATAGGATTATATAATTTGTGGCAGGTTTATTGTCAGTTTGAATAAACTTTTACCTACAGTGCCTATCATACCATTGATCAGAATCTATTTTGTTGCTTTTTGCCTGGAGAAGCGGATAAAGTTCTAGGACAGTGATGGCGAACCTTTAGAGACCGAGTGCCCAAACTTCAACCCAAATCCCACTTATGTATCGTGGGGTGCCGGTGGGTGTGGCTGATTGTGTGGGCATGGCCCATTGGATGGATGTGGCTTCGGTGGTAACAGCAGACTGGGTGGGACTAAAAAGTTCAATCAATCAATTCCAACTTTGCGAGATCTTTTTTTTTCCTGCAAGAAGTTGAAATTGATTGATTGAACCTTTTTTTTTTTGCATACGGTGGCAGAGGCCTAAAGCGAAAAGGTTTTATAAAACCCAGCTGAAGGCCTAGGACTGGGACGACGGCGCGCGTGCCCACAGAGAGGGCTCTGCATGCCACCTGTGGCACGCGTGCCATAGGTTCGCCACCACAATTCTAGGATCTGGTTGTGCCATTACTGGCCCATTAAAACTTCTCAGAGTGCCTTCTGCAAATAGCTACTCAGATCATTAATATATTTCATTGGCAGGTAGAATTTCTTACCACCCTAAAGGAGGCAGTAGTGATATCTTTGCTCAAGAAATTATTCCCATGCAATCCTTTATTGAATAGGTCACTTTTTATAATGTCCTCCACTGACCGCAACATTCATCAATTCAACATTTCTGGAAAGCTGTTTCTTGAAGCAATACCCCCTCTATCATACTGTTTAGAACCAGCTCAAAGCATATGCATTTTCCCAGGCTTTTTTATTTTAACTTTTGCTTCTTCTTTTTAAAAATGGATGTTTTGTTGAGCATTGCAGGCTGCCCAAAGCCATTGTAGCAGTGCAGAGAACATGCATTTCCTAAACAGTTTGGTCCAGTGGTGAAGGTGCTGGTCTAGAAATCAAGAGATGGTGGGTTCTAGGCCTCCTTTTAGTTTGAAAGCCAACTGGGTGACTTTGAGCCAGTTGCACTGCCTCAGCCCAGTCTACCTCACAGGGTTGTTGTATTGTAGGGAAAATAGGAGGCAGGAGTATTAGGTATGTTCACTGCCTTAAGTAGTCTGTCTATCTGTCTGTCTATCTGTCTAGCTAATAGCTAGCTAGCTAGCTATTTCATTAAGCAGCTTCTTTAAGAAGTAAGATTGACCCTTCTTGCTTAAATTTCTTCACTTACATGAAGTAAAAATGACACAAACTATTTGAAAGTATTACTATTTTGGCTATTGCCTTCTTCAGCAGCTCTAATATCAAAAAAGGATGCTGTCCCCAACATGACCAGTGTAATTTATTGTCTTTTTCTCTTGTTAGAATAGCCTTTTAACCTTCTTGTTTTGTGAATTACTCTACTAAATATGTTTTTTCAAGAACAAACAGAACATTCTGGAATTTAGAATCTAATTGTTCAATGCCACCCCACCCCACCCCCAATATTTGAAACATGACTTAAAAAAAAAGCTTGTCCTTTATTTCTATTTTTTTTTATAGAGGAGTAAAGTAGAAATAATCTTGCTGACGTGTCCTGAATTCTGAATATACGTGAGGTCAAATCTGATTTCAAAGCATTTCAGATTTACAAAGTCAAAACACTCAAGCAGACCTTGCATGTATAAAATTCTGTTTGAAGCATGGAATACACAAATTTTAGAAGCATATCTTATGCCTTTTCTGATTGGGTACATGCGTGAAAAACTCTCAGAAAAGGAAGCTGTTTTAAGGATTTTAAGCTTCAGACTCCAATTTACTATGTATCATAAATATTTTTTCCCTGTTAAGTGGAACAGGCAAAGCTCTTTCAGGATTGTAGAATAAACAGAGAGGCATAGGTGGGTTTTGTCTTGGTGAATTACAAATGGCACACCCACCAGTTACTTGCACTGCATACATTCTAATATTATTAGTATTAGATTAAGGTTTCAGTATCTAGAATTGAGTCTTACTAAGGTCAATATGGTCACAATTATACAATGAAATGAGCTCCACATTTTACAATCTTCTCTGAGATTTAAATGTGATCTTTATTTACATTTTTTCTTTCATTAATTTGCAATTCTTACCATACGTAGCTACTTTACTTTACCTAATTTACTCTCTTAAAAAGCTGTTCTGCTTGAATTCCACATACAGAAACCGAAATGAGCTCTTATATTCAGAATAACTTTGATGGCAACCACATGAATTCCTTTTTTAACATGGTCACATTGTAAAGCCAAAAGGTGGCAGCAGAGATCTGCACAAAATCACCAAAGTAATCTCCAGAGTGAAAGGATTTCTTTGAAGCCTTCTAGTTATGCACTTAACAACCATCAGTGGATGTGATCTATTTTTCTCACAGGAATCATATGAAATGCAAATGATGAACACAAATCTGTCTATTCCAAAGTACTTAAGCCTGAAACCGTAATACTAAACTGGAATGGGATACTACAGGTTTTTGTTGATACTTTATTATCTTTCTCTATAATATCATCAGTGCACTATTCGTGATGATGGTACCGAGGAAGATAATGAAGCATCTTCAAGATGAAAATCAAGCTTAGAGAATATTAAGAATCTAAAAAATTCAGTCCTGAGCTTTGTTTATTCTCCATTATTGAAACTGGACCTCCAGTACCAAGGAACTTTTTATTCACTACAACAATAACCCTCCATTTATTTTGATAATTATTTCTGGCTGGGTCTTAAACATATACAACATGTCTCCAGCCTCTGAAGATTCAAGGATTAGTTTAAAAACAGTGCCTGAACATGATACTTCAAATATCTAGGGGCTAAATAAGACAGGCACATAGACAAGATGTAAGCATTTGTCGGGCTGATGAATGGCAGGGCTGAGTTAACTTTTTCTAGGAAAGAGAGGGATGCAGGGAGCCCATGAGATCCTTTTCCTAACTGTCTCGGACCCCTGTCTTAGTTTTCTTCTTAGGCGAATCTCAGAGATGCAACGGTGTTAGCTTGATTCAGGTTGGGAAGAACTTAAGACAATTGGGAATAGATCGTGGTTTTACCGCGACTGGATAATCAACTCATCTAAGGATACGTATTCGTACTCGTTATTTAGTCAAATTAACCTTGTTAATGTGTGTCCCTGGTCTTTTCTATCTAACGGCAGCATACTTAACGTATCACCTCTTGTGCTCCACTACTTTAGATAGGTTTCTTCCTGCCAGCATACTTCCATTGTGAGAAGCAGCCTGTAGTGTGCTGGAGCCAACTTGCACTGACTCCCAAGAGCTGATTGTTAGATTTTCTAGAATTGTACAGACCTAATGACAGCAACGGTGACCCTCAATGCCTAGCATGCCCATCAGCTGTTGTGCAATTAGCAGCTTGGTATGGCAATGGAGCCAGCAGGGCTGGTTTTAAAACATTTAGTGCTAAGCCGCTGGAACCATGCCACAGGGTATAAAATGTTTCTTCTGAATCAATGGTTATTTACTTTTTAATGGCCATAATCTATTTTTCACTACTGCTTGTCAATTTGCTCTAAATCCTACCATTATGCAAACATATGATAATAAAAGATGCCTTTGTTCAATGGGCATAAGCTGAAGAGACCAGCCCAAATAACCACAACTTACTGGGCACACTCCCATTAGCGCTCTTGTGAGAGAAAAAAACAATGCCTTATTCATCTTCTGGCCTCACATTTCTTTCTGACATGTGCTAAGACTCAGAATTGCACAAGCTGTCCTTTAAAACAAAACCTGGAGCTTCCTTAGTTGCATTCAGCGTTAAAATGTCTTTGTGAGATCTTTCAGGCAGACATTTGGCAAACTTTTCTCATATTTCCATAGAGATTTCAGTTTGCATGTTTGAGACAAATTCTGACAATGTTTATTTTTTTATAATGATTAGTTTGCATTTCACCACACAGGATTTGTTCAAAATGCTGTCCAGCTGCTACTCCACTGGCAGAGCTGCTGCTTAGAAGGATAGATGAATGCACAGCCTTTCCTTTTCTTTGTAATTAGCATTATTGCCCAACAAATTAAGATTTTTACGTTTTTGCAGACCTGTGTGAAAACTATTCAGAATCCTGTTGCTTTGTTTGGAACATTTCAAATATTTAATTTCATTTCTAGTTCCTAAAGTCATTCATTCATTCATTCATTCATATATTCTAGCACCTGCAGACTGGCTCAATCAATCAATCAATCAATCAATCAATCAATCAATCAATCAGAATAGAGCTGGAAGAGGCCTTGGAGGTCTTCTAGTCCAGCTCAAGCAGGCATCCCTATATCATTTTAGACAAATCATAGAATATCACTGCAAAATTGTGATGGCCATGGTTAATAGAAATCTCTGCAGATAGCCTTCCAGTATTTGGGGTCCTCAGCAGATGCTGCAATTTGTGATATTACAACATAACCACTAAGCATCAGTTGCTATCTGGCTGATTTAAATCTTGGGAAGACAGGGGGAATTTGTTATTTCCAGCCAGGTAGCCATCATCTTTCCAGCAGATGCATAGGTAGGTGTGGCACATCCATTCTTCAGACATGCCCGAACCAGCAAAGGAGTGATTGATGGATCTTCTTCTTAACAGTTGGCTGTTGCCTGCATGTTATATTATCAGTCATGCAATCTCATTTCATCTGAAACATCTCCAACTTCTATAAGTCCTGAATAAGCAATGTCAATGTTTTTGCTACACAGAGCAAGACTGGCATACTGGCTGCATGAGATAGTCAAATATTCACTTTTCATGTTTTTCTTCTTTCAGAGATACCACTGTATGCTGGCAAAAGCCTCTTGAGAATTGGAACACCACTCTCCATCGTAGCATATATCTCGCAATAGAAGACAGCAAATGTTTCCTATATTTCTTAGTCCCCAATGATGTGCCACTCAAAGAATCAAATCGGAACTCGGTTTCAACAGCCATTTGCTGCACAAGAAGATCCTTCTCTGCTGCACACTGTATACAGCAAGAAAATGTCTTAACAATACAATTACATTTCGACACAAATTTCCCCGTTAGGCAAACTGTCTCTCAGAGAAATTAGCTCTGTGTTTCTACTTCTTAGAGCACAATTTGAAAACTGAAGATTAGAAATGATTTGGAAGAGCTGCTTCAAAATGTGTAGAAACGCCCCCCCCCCAGCATTCTTTTAAATCAGACATGTCAAACTCGTGACGTCATGTGACATCGCGCAACGTATCGGGACAGTTTTGCCATTGCCGGCAATGGGGTGGGTGTGGCTTCTGCATGACACGTCCGGCCCACGGGCCGGCAGTTTGACACCCCTGTTTTAAATCAACCATACTTTCAATCTTCCATGTAAATCTAAAAATGAGAGCCACCTTGAATTGTCATCATCATCATCATCATCATCATCATCATCTGTGGGTAATCTACAGTTAGATACACAGTCTAAGAATGTGGAAACTAAATAGTTCATATCCTAACCAAGGACCTAAGAATGATTAAGGTAGCATCTGAGAATATAGGCATTATTATATGGGCATTAATATGGGTGTTATTATTATTATTTGCAATGTGATTAAACTAGCTGTTCTTAAATTATTTTCATAGAATAACTATTTGAGGATCAATTAACAATCTGAATGGGTTGATGAGCTAAAGAATTTGGGTACCCCTGCTCTAAATGAAGTCATGGAGCTTTCTTTTCAATGTATCCTTAAAAAACACAGTGGTATTTGATAATTCAGATGGTTCCCACACATGCTCCACTTTCCACAGCTGACTAGCCTGGCAGAGTTCCTCCTGAATAATCAGGGATCCCTCTAGCCAGTTTAGCTAGTAGGGATGATCTGTTTTACTTCTCTGTACCAGTTTCCAAGAATATTTGACTGGAATTCATACCAGCCCATTCTCTTTCTCCAGCAAATCAAGAGAAGGCAACAGATGCTGCATCACCCATTTTGTTCCAAATGCTTCCATTGCACAGGCCTGCACCCCACTCCCTATCATCCACAAGGAGACCCACAGCCTGAGACGTTTAATCGTACCCTTCTTGACATGCTGGGGATGCTGACTGCAGAACAGAAGCAACATTGGACACAGCATATTTCCACCGTTGTACATGCATATAACAGCACGAAAAATGATGCCACTGGGTACTCTCCATATAGACTGCCAGTAGATATAGCATTTGGCATTTCAATGGATGAGATCTCATTTAGGTCACACTGCAATTATGTAGATAGGCTGAGGAGGAACTTGAAGATGGCATATGAAAAGGCTTCAGTCATTGCAAGGGTCCGGGAGCAGAGAAATAAGATGAACTATGACCTGAAGGTGAAGGTTCAGGATTTGCAACCTGGCGACCGGGTATTACTGAGGAATCTGGGCCTCTCTGGGAAGCATAAACTGGCAGATCGACGGGACTCTCAGCTGTACATTATCAGGGAGAAGTTACAGGGATTGCCAGTATATCGGATTTGACCAGAGGGGAGCTCAGAGCCATTGAAAGCATGGCATCAAAACCATTAATTGCCTTTAAATGAGGCAACACGAGTCCCCCAGCCAGTTGTTGCTAAAGCAACTGAACCTTGCTCAATAGGGAGGAGACCAGAGACTCGAGCACAACCTGATCTACCCATGGAAGGAGAAGAGGAGGATTCTGAAGAAAAAGAGGGTTGTATGGGCTGGTTGTGGTCATCGGAAGATATTGGAGCCACCCTCCCTGCATTAGGTGTTGAGGTGGGGCTTGAACGGCTGAGACCAGATGCCTCTGAGGTGATTAAAGCTTGGGAATGGGGAGAAGCCCTTAGAGAATCTGAGATGGGTAAGCAGTCTGGGGAGCTGGTGGGACAGGAGGAAGTGCAGTTAGCTCCAGAGGCCCCAGGGCTAGAGGAGTCTACAGAGATAGGCTCAGTTATTCCACATGCTACACAATTGCCAGAGTTAGATCATGAGCCCCCAGCCCCAGAGACCCTTGGGGGTGGAAAGTCATGGGAAGATGACCCTCATATTATCGCCAAGCCCAAAGTATAGAGACCAAGATGGGTGATACACCCAATTAAAAGATTAACATACGATGCCCTAGGCCAGAGCACAGAAGAAGTGATACTCACCACCAGGCGAAATTCTGACACCTCAGATTCTCGGTAATTATTTTTCTTATTCTTTGGGGAACCAAAGAATTTTTGGGTGGGGGGAGTGTGTGTAGCCGATTTGGGGTGAGAATGGGGCTAGCTGAGAGGCTTTGAAGGAGCCCTGCCGATTAGGCAGGAAGATGAGGAACTCTGGCAGCTGCCATGGGTTTGGCGGTGGGACGTGGCTTGGAGAAGGGAAGAAAAAGGAGGAGGAAGCCGATAGAAAGGAGGAAGAGAGAAGGCTTGGTGGAGCTTGCCATTCTGAGCCAGCTGATCAAAGAGAGAGTAAGAAACTGGGGTTTTCGCGTTCGCTTTTTTTTTTTTTGCTTCATTACAGGCAAGCCAGATGAAAGGGGGAGGGACAGAGAGAGTGAGAGTAGTTGCTGGAGCTATTTGCATGAAGCAGGCCAGGCAGGGAGGGATAGAGGGTGAGAGTAGTTACTGGAGCCGTTTGCTGGAAGCAGGCCAGGCAGAGAGGGGGGGGAAAGGTGAAGTTTTATTGTTTCTTTCTCTTTCATTGCGGGCAGGCCAGATGAAGAGAGGGAGAGAGGATAGTTTGGGGAGTTTTAATTCCTTTCCCTCATTGGAGTAAGTTAGGCAGAAGGAGAGTTAGGGAAGAGTTTGACATACATCTTTTAGTGGGAGGTAAGGGTTTTTTTTCTTTATAGGGTCAGCTGGGGGAGATAAAAAGGGATTACATGTGTTGAGGTCAGAGAGGGGCAAGGAGAGCGGACAAGGGAGGCCTCTGCCAGTGCCAGAGATTGGTTGCCATTGTTCTAGGCAAGTTGCTGTCACCAGAGACTAACTGCCATCGTTCTGGGCAAGTTGTTGCCACCAGAGACTGGCTACTATTGCTTTAGGCAAGTTGCTCTCACCAGAGACTGGTCGCCATTGTTTTAGGCAAGTTGCTGTCACCAGAGACTGACCGCCATCATTCTAGGCAAGTTGCCATCACCAGAGGCTGATTAACATCATTCTGGGCAAGTTGTTGTCATTAGAGATCGACTACCATCTTCCCTGTAAGTTCATATTACCTGAGATCAACCACCATCATCCTAAGTGAGTCACTGTCGAGAGAGAGCGACCATCACCACCCCATGTGCATGGCTGCTGATCGTGACTGAATACCACCATGTTATGTGCCCTGTTAGGCAGAGGCACCAACGTAAGAGACCTCTTTGGGCTGGTGGCCACTTGGAGGGAAGGTCGGGAGGGCCCGGACTTAAACAGTCCCTAAAGGGGTGGCGCTACATCTGCTTTTGTAATATGCTCATACTTCATCATACTGACTTCAGTTCTGACATTTGTTTAATGTTGGCTTTCCAAAAGCTCAACCCTGACCCTGTTAGAAAAAGAAATACACATACTTCAAAGCACTGATTGGATCTGGACAACTTTTGTCCAGCTGCCATGCCAAATACAATCTGCAAACACTCATAGCAAGAACTTAAAACAAAATTTTAATAGTTTAGTAGCGGTGATGCTCTACCTAGTCCACATGTATTGGATGAATTCAAGGCTAGTAAATGAAGAAGATTTATTGCTCCTGAAACTTAGGATTCAGTGCAAGGAAGCACAAGCCTCATTAAGTTCAGCAAAATGAAATTAAAATTTGCAAAATGTGACTTCCTCGTGTTCTAAGCCACCTTTTAGAGAATTTGGCAAGTCTGTTCTGCTACTTGGCCCAGTCCCAAAGGAGGAAAGCTTCTGTTCAGAGAATTTTCTTTCCAAGAAAATGAGCTGAACCTCTCAAGTCATCCATATGCCAGGAATTACATAGCAAGGGAACAAAATCTACAGGGACCATAACTACTTTCATTGCATTTAATTGTTGATCATGCATATGTACCGTATATAAGACTTCACATTTTAAGAGAAGTCTTTTTTTTTTCCTTCCTCACTTGTTGATGGAATGCCATCGGTCTTTGTTGCTGCACTGTTGTTGACTGTCTTTTAAACAGTCAGATGGCTCTCTCTGCCATTGACATATGCTACAGCTGCTTGTTCCAGGGCAACTGCCAGCTTAAAAGTAGATAGGTGGATCTAGTTAGGAGACCAGGATTTCCTTATGCCTTACCTATAAACAGATAAGAAGGCCCAGGTAGACTAGGTTTTCTACGTCCCCACTATCTCTACAGAGGTTTCCTAGAGAATTTTTTTGCATTTCATGAACAGTTCTTCAACAACATTCAAATACTTAATTCAGCAAACTAGTCCCCAGGAATTCAGTTAATCTGGAACTTCACAATGAACAGATGGCAGTGAAATGCTACTTCTCTTCAATGACAAGTAAGCCATGACATTGTATCATCTGCTCAGTTTTCAGAAAATGTCAACATATTGGGAAATACACGGATCTGAAGTTTACAAATGCACTTGGTAAACTGATAAAATATAGCAAGATTCACAACTGCTATAAGTAAGTTCTGATCCACCTGGATGAGAACCTTAACATCTCAACTGTTGTGTGATTGGATAGCCACAACATGCTAAGCATTAATGTTAACTATGGTTTCTTGATTATGTCTCAACTGGCAAAGTTTGCACAATGTACTAGGCAAAAAGAAAATGTAATTACATATGCCTAAGTTTAATTCATTGTCTAAAAATTGAATCGTGATAATGAAATTCAAATATCTCAGGGGCTGCCACAAAGAAGAGGGAGTCAAGCTATTCTCCAAGGCGCCTGAAGGCAGGACGAGAAGCAACGGATGGAAACT
>NW_015386675.1:353074-355340 GCF_001527695.2 Protobothrops mucrosquamatus | reverse complement strand
ATCATATCAGCTTAGTATCACCTATCCTGGTCAAAATAACAGAATAACAGAGTTGGAAGGGATCTTGGAGGTCTTGTAGTCCAACCTCTTACTCAAGCAGGAGACCCTAGACCATAACAAATAACAAAGAAATAATAACGAAAGATCATCTCTGGTCTTGGTGCAGTGCCCACCAAGGCACTCCTTTGCTGTGTATAGTGACCACTTTTTTTATCAAGTCACCTGGATCTTTGCTTTCCTCAAAAATTTCTTGGAATATTATTTTCCAGTACTCAAGTATCTCTTTATTTTTCTTCAAAAAAAGAATGACTTTGGGTAAAATTATTCTTATTTCCTAGAGTCTAGCTGTCCACCTTCCAATTCTACCAATACTATGAAGAGCAATACAAATCCCAAGGGTTTTCAAGTTGTTGGGATCACCTGCAACTAGCATCACTGCTTTGGTTTGTGAGAAGATTCCTGCACATTCAACATGCACTTCAAGGTAATAATTTATGCTTGAAGAAGAAATAATGAGGAAAGTTCCTATGCTTGATTTCTCACAGGCAGGCATGAATAAGGCCACTTATAAGAACTTGTCAAGTGCTTTGAGCTGTATGCAGCACTTTATGCGAACACCCTGTCCCTTTTGATAAAACTCTAACACAAAGAGCTTACACAGAATGTGGAGCTTTTTATAATTCTCAAGGACATTCCAGACATCCCTAGAAAGCCACTCATAATGTGAAAGGTATGCAGTAAGAAGTAAAGGAGAAAGAGAGAGAAAAATCAGTGACCTCACAAACATCACTTGAAAAGCTTTCTTGAAATCCAGGAAACCCAGGAAAGTGTAGAACTAATTTTAACCACAGTCCAGCTCTATCCAAAAGTACATTCCAATGAATTGAGTAAGACTTCTCAAAAATCAATATGCATAAGAGCAGAGCTCCAATTTTCTTACTCTTCATTAGAATAATAAATAGCAAGGTGGCTTCATTTATAAATAACCCTAAGAATAATGTGGCTTCACTTCTGAATCACAATGTTGCCCTATCTATATATTTTGAGAAATGGGCAAATTTAAATTCAATCAGACCAGTAAAAAAATATATTGAGGTAATTAACTTTTAACATATAATTCAACTGACAATAAATGGGTATCAATTCATGAAAGAAGAAATTTTCTCGGCTGTTTCAAGTCTTTGTTTACTAGCACAAAGCTCCTTTCTTTCTTTCTTTCTTTCTTTCTTTCTTTCTTTCTTTCTTTCTTTCTTTCTTTCTTTCTTTCTTTCTTTCTTTCTCCTGCTTTGGCTTGAATTACCCATTATGTCATCATAGAACCAATAAATAAATAATTTTCTCACTAATTATTCAAGTTGGAGCACTTGGCATTTTATTACCCAGACCTTTAAAATTTTGCAGAACATGCCAAATAAAGTTTATGAAGTTTACTTAGTTATCTAAAACGTCATGTACTATTCTTCACCCTTGTGGCAATTGACAGGATTCACATAGCACTGAAAAAAAAACCTACTTTTGCAAAAAAAATGAGGTCACTATTCAAAACAAACGCAACTAGCCAAGTTTAAATCTAAAGAAAATAACCCTGTAACCTGGGACTGAAAATAACAATATGAGCTCGCATCATAGCAACATAGACTTTTATTAATTATTGATATGCGAAAGAGAAAGAGAGAGAAATAACCTTGCAGAGGGGACAGAGATTTATAATATTCAGTACAGGTCGTCCTCGACTTATTATCACAAATTTATGTTGCTAAGGGAGAAATTTGTTAAGTGAGTTCTGCCCCATTTTACAGCTTTTCTTGTCACAGTTGCTAAGTGAATCACTACAGTTGTCAAATTAGTAATAGGGTTGTTAAGTGAATCTGGCTTCCCCATTGGCTTTGCTTGCCAGAAGGTTGCAAAAGGTGATCACGTGACCCCGGGACACTGCAACCGTCATAAAGATGAACCAGCTGTCAAGCAGCCGAATGTAAACCACGTGACCATGGGGATGTTGCAATCGTCATAAGTGTGAAAAATGGTCCTAAGTCACTTTTTTCAGTGCTGTTCTAACTTTGAACAGTCACTAAATGAACTCTTGTAAGTTGAGGACTATCTGTACTTATGCACAAAAGATAATTAAAAGAATGTTTTGTGGAAAGACTGGGAAAAAAATTAGAGCTTTAGAAGAACACTCCATCCAATTCAATGTCACTAATGGGCTGGAAGTGTTCCACTCGCCAAAATGCCACTTTCTACTATGGTGCAGGATGACAATAGG